>NW_024081116.1:918072-989716 GCF_003009895.1 Hyaena hyaena
GGACGCTTAACCGACTAAGCCACCCAGGCGCCCCATTTTTTTTTTTAAGAGAACTCTAACCCAAATACAATTTATCATTCATTTTAAACATATATGTCACGTTACCCTCACGCATTCCAGCACACTCCTCTCAATTCCCTCAATCCCTCAATCAAGTCAGCCCTTTCTCTCCTGCTGTTAAGCAATTAGGCATGGTATCCCCTCTGGATGATTCTGCTCCCCACTTCTATTAATAACTGGTTCTTTGTTGTCGCTAAAGTTTCAGCTTAAATTTAATAATTAAGATATTTTTTCCCTGATATCTCCATATAAGTACCTCTCACTTCCTACTATTGTCTCTTGTATATTCTATAAATGTAGCATAAATTCATTTTGTAATTCTATACTTGCTTATTTCTTGACTGTTGACTGTAGCCCCGACGAAGTAATAAGTTCCATAAGAATAAGAATGGTGTCTATTTTATAGGACAGTTTATACATAGGGACATATGCAAAACCTGGCACAGAGGAGCATTTAGTAACATTTTAAAAACACATACATATTTGTATTTTTATAAGGATTTCATGTTTTCTTTAATAATTTATCCACTAATCTAAGCACAAACTTTCTGAAATTATTTTATTTTTACTTTATTCTTGTAGAGTTGAAAATATTCAAATCTACCACTTTGATGCATTTATTTCTCTGCATTTGTTCAGTCTTATTTGAAGCCATTAATTCCATTCAGTTAATTAAGGAAGCAGTATTAAAATGTCAAGATGCAACTAAATTTCATAAGGAAGATTCAGTATGTCCAATTCCTCAGCAATTGATTTGCAACAAACAGTTCTGCAAACTGACCAGCACTCAATTACTATTTTATGAGTAGTTACCATGCAAATAAAATCTACATGTGACCATTACCTAACAAAAAGCTTAGGAACCTATGGAATTTATAAAGTGAATTAATGATTCAGAATATTTAATAATTAATAGCTAATAATTGTTGAGTGCTTCCTATATCCTTTATTGTTATTCCCAAAAGGTAACACCAAAATCACATAATTGTGATTAAATGTTGTCAAAATTTGGATACAAATATAGACCTATCTTATTCCAATGCCCACCTTTGTTACATTTTACTTTTACTTTTTACCATATGCATTTCTTTCCTTTGTTTTTTTCTTTTTTCTTCAGCTCTACTTTTCATTTCTTTTTCATTTTCTTTCTTCATTTCTTTTATTCTGAATTTTCTCTCTCCTCTTCTCTTACTTTTTTTTCCCCCAATGTAATAAAGTGGTTCACTTTAGCTTTAGGAACGGCAATAACAAAAGTAATTTGGAACCTATCATTCATTTTTGTTTGTTTGTTTGTTTTGCTAAGGGTTTTAAGATTTCATGAAAAGAATTAATTATAAGTTATTGTCTAAATCAAACATTGAGATATACTCAAGGTGTTTATGTGTCAGTGTTTCTTTGTAACTCCAAAGAATTGCTGAAAACTATTTAAGAACAAAACATCTGCATTCAGGGAAACAGTAAGATTATAGTTTGTTTTCATCATCGTAAAAAGGAAAAAATAACCTCTATGAGTATCTTCAAAGGTTTGGTTAAAAAGGTTGAGGTTAGTGCCTTTTTAACTTGAAATTGCTGCAGAAATCACTAGTTTGTACACTTCAAAATAAGGCTTGCAAAATACACAAAATTCTCCCTGGCTCCATATCCCATATCTGAGTTCCTAATTCCATTTACAAAAGTTGAAAATCAATTTCTTTTTTCTTTTTTTTCTTTTTCTTTTTTTTTTTTTTTTTTTAAAGCAAAGCAGTCTTCAGCCTGTAACACTCCCATTATGTTCCTTGTGAAGCCCCAGCCTTTCTGTAGCCCCCAGGACTATAGAGTCTCTGGCTTACGGAGAGAGTGCTATTAATTGAGAATGATCAAAAAGTACTGCCAATTTGCTCCAGGAAGTCAGAGAACTTGGAAAAAGCTAAAAAGGCTATTCTCCTTTGTATTGATCCTTATATGAAGCGCACTCACAGGTCGCCAGTAGTTTTTCCTTTTCTTGTTTAAAATCAGATGTAATTTACTGTTGACAAACAGCAGTGCACGATGTGTTCGATTTGAGGTCACTTGTCTGCACTCTACGCTTTGATGCTGTATCGAACACCCTAGAATGTTCAGTTATTTTTAGCTGACTAAGTGTATACCATCTATCTATAGAGACTTGCAGTTTTACCTATCACTTCATCTAACATATACCAGTGAATAACAAAATACAACTGCAGCCCAATTAGCAACAAAAGGAAGGCAAAAACTTGAGTATGCAGGAAAATACAAACTACTTCAGTTCACAGTGGAATAAAAACAAACTTCTACTTTGATATTTACATAGCATTAAATCACATGATTACGATCCTCATGTTACAGTAAAAGAAATGAGAGAAATCTGTTTCTGTATAATCTTGCATTCTTTCTATTAAAATAATAGTCAGGAAACCCAATTAAAGTTAATACTTTATTACAAAATGAGTGTAATATAGGTTGGAGGAGCAGAAAAGAATGAAAATATTTCGAAGTGCTCAAAAGGTCTTCTCTGCTTTAACAGAATTATTTTGAATTAAAAGGGACTAAAAGAGACTAAAAAATTCCACCTTCTAGATTTGCATTAAAAAAGAAAAACAAAACAAAAATTATGTACACAATGTCATCATTTATGGCACCCAGAGCAGGGTAAAGAAGTGTTAGGTTAGGTATGAAATTAATAGGCTAAAAAGACCATCATGCCTATTTGTTTATGAAGATAAAAATACGGATATTTTAAAATGGGTATGGTATATTGTCCATTTGGAATATTCAGTCAATACTTATTATTTTTCTAAGTTCCTATGTTTAAAGTCAAAACTAAGAAAATAGAGACAAATAATAAGAACCACATGTGATGGACATTATCTAGAGAAAAGGTAGACTTTGGAAGAGGAGAGAGATAAAGAGGAAATTACCATATACTATAATTCATGGTCTGAAAGAGATAACCATGATTGCTACCAGAGTCCTGGAAGGGGAGAGGAGAATGTATTCTAGATTCCAGGGGGAAGTCATGGAAGGTTAGTTGGAAAAGTCCCAAGTTGAGTCTTGAACGATGATTAGGTAAGTGCCACTTACCAGAGAAGGGCAGGAAGAGTGCTAAGTGTAGAGGGACGTTATGTCTTGAGGCATAGAGGTCAGATAGGAGAGTTTAAAGAGCTATAAATGCATTAGTATGGTTAACCTAAGCAAGAAGTAGGGAATCCTTGGAAAAACAAAAGTAAATAAGTTGAAGGTTTAATCCAAGAGCATAGATCATATATCATTGAGGACAGCTAGTTGAGAAATTAATTGGAAAAAATAATAGTAGCCAACCTTTATTGAAACCTTACTGTGTGAACAACACTGTGCTAATTGTCTTTCATGCATTATCACATTTAATTCTTACATTAAACCTTATGAGGTAGATGCTATGATTATTCTTACTTTTTTAAAGAAGTGAAGGAGGACTTAGAGACTGGTCCCGATTAACTGGTCAAAGTCATAGAATTGATAAATGGCAGAACCAAGATCAGAAGCTCTTATTCTGGAGCTTTCCCATGATTAATCCCCTTAAATGTTTCAAAAATAGGGAAACCACATATTAGAAATGTCACTTTGGGGGCAGTATAGAACATGTATTGATGAAGGACAAATTAATATAAATGATACCAGGTGTCAGAGATAGACAGTTAGTAGGTTGTTATAATGCAGATGAGAAATAATAAGGTCTTGAAATAGAGTAATGACCACTGTAAGAGATAATACATTTGTGAAATTAGAATACTACCTATTATGGATTAAATGTTGGTGTCCTCCCAAAATTCAAATGCTAAAGCCCTAACCTCCAATGTGACTATATTTAGAAATAGGGCCTGTGAAGAAATTATAAAGGTTCAATGAAATCTTAGGAGTGGGGCCCTAATCCAGTACATCTGGTGCTCTTATGAGAAGAGGAAGAGATGTCTTAGTTCTCTCTCTCCAGTATTGGAGGATATAGTGAGAAGGCAGCCATCTACAAGCCAGGAAGAAAGCTCTCACTAGAAACTGAACTAGTCTATACCTTGATTTTTGACTTCTCAAATTCCAGAACATGAAAAAAACAAACTTTCTGTTGTTTAAGTCATCTAGTCTATGGTACTTTGTTATAGCAGTTTAAGTAGGCTAAAAAAAAATAGCACTTTAAATATGGAGGCTGAATGAGAGAAAGCCCAGGAGCTTCAGGTGTCCAGCTTTGGCATTTGCCGTTTCGTCTGTGAGTCACAGGACAAGCTAAAGGTATGTTAGGAAATAAGATGAATTAGTGTTATTCATGGGGATTTTCTGATTGTGCAGGAAAACTTTGGGAAAAATGTTCATTATGAAAGACATTTTGATAGCAAGAAAAATACATGCAAAAGATCGCATATGAAAATAAGCATAGCTTAAATGTATGAGAGAGATTCAAATATGTTTAGCAAAGTGTATAGGCTAAGGGGTTGTCTGATGAAAAATTAAATAAACACCAGTGTATATCTAAAGTAAGCTGGACAAACCCATAAGGAGAACCCAACAGAAGATATTTGCAGTGGATAGCAGGGATTCCTAATATAACATAAATTTTATATCATTTAAAATTATGTCTAATATTTTGGAAAACTTTTTATACCCATTATTCAAATTATAGATGTAATCACATGTTTAGGAAAACAACACTCAAAAAGTTTTATCTATGACTGTCCAATGTTATAATATTTCAAACAAACCATTATTATTGTGTCTGTATTAGCTCTCTTTTCATTTTCCAAATATGAAAAGAAAACCTATACATCATCCATTTGTCACTGAGCAAAATGCCCTCTTTGGTGTCTCAATTTCATAGTCAGTATGGCAAGCCTGTAATTTAGAATCACATGATAATGTTTTACAAACTGTAATTTCTCCTTCACTACTCCTGTCTATCAGAGGATCACCCATACAATGCCATTACTACTCTCTCTACTGGATAGACCCAGTTCACAGGAATCATTTGGTAGACTCTCAAATTAGAAGTTAAACTATTTGTCAACCCTCTCATATTTCTTTCTACCAGTTCCTCAGAGTGACACTCCAACTTTCTGAGAGGCAAGCCCCTAAATCTATCTAGTGCTAAATTATAAAATTTTGTTGTTGTTTTGATGAAGAAGGTCATCGTCCAGCCGCATCTTCAAAGCAGTCATGGACTTTGATTCCAGTGAATTCTAGGACTTAGAATTAGATACTTTATTCTATACTTAGAATAAAGTCCCTCTCTTGTACTTATTTTTAAAACATTTTAGGAATAGCCAGGGCAAGTAAAGAAAAATTTAACTCTTAGACTAAAATAAGAACCAGACAGGAGGTTCTGGTTTCATGGTACCCACTCACTGTGGAACTTACACTCCCCAGCAGATACACAGCCAACAGAAGGTTGCAGGTAAGTGAGCAAACACAGCTTGCATCTCATTAGTGTTGGGGAAGAGCATCAACATGTTGCAGTAAACACAATGCTTGGTTTATTGTTTAGTCAGAAAATATAAATATTTAAGGGCTTGGTAGAGGGAAATGAGCCCTCAATGGCTACAGATAATTATTAATCAGAATGAAAGATTGAATGAGAGAGTAGTGCCATGAAGTTAAGAGAAGGGCGAGGCCATTTGTGTCAATGCAGCCAGGAGGCCAAATGAAAGAACAAGTAAAAAATGCTCATTGACTTAATTAACAAAAAGTCATGTAGTGATCTGGGGAAATGTCAGAGAATTCTAAGGTGCAGAATGGAGATAAAGAGGTGGAAAGATCAAGTGAACACTCACTCATTCAGAGAGTTGGTGGGAAGAAAAGGAAGGGAGGTTTTTCAGTAACTAGATGAATTATTTTTTAATATCATAGAGAAAAATGTTTACAATAATCATAAAATAAAACAGTAGACAAAGAAGTTTAAAGTATGGAAGAACTGAAGATAATTTATGGATGAAATACTTAAGATGAAAATGGAATATGAGGAATAACTACTAACCTGCACCAAGCCAATTTGGTAAAAATGGTAGGTTCATAAATCTTAAAGTGGAATTATGTTTAGCTACTCTTGTGTAGCTTCGCCACCAGTTTGTCATAAAAAAAAAGTCTCAGTCCAAATACTGTCATACATACTGACATCTATTAAATATTTTTTTTAATTTTTTCTTAAATGTTTTTTATTTATTTCTGAGAAAGAGAGAGAGAGAGACAGCATGAGCAGGGGAGGGTCAGAGAGAGAGGGAGACACAGAATCTGAAACAGGCTCCAAGCTCTGAGCCAGCTGTCAGCACAGATCCCGACATAGGACTCGAACCCACAAACTGCGAGATCATGACCTGAGTGGAAGTCAGACACTTAACCGCCTGAGCCACCCAGGCGCCCCTATTAAATATTTATAACCTAGCTAATTCAAAACATTTTATTCAACCTGTTCTGTAAGTTTGATGAAGTCCTACCTTTTCACCTTTATACTGCACCAGCCACCATCTTGCATAAAGTTCACTCAAGACTGTTGTGATGGTATTCCAGAAGAAGTATTTGTTCATCCTTATAGTTGGCATCTGGCAACCAGAAATCGTACCTTATATGACTGGACCCAGGACGGCTTAGGGAGGGGACTCAGGTGCCATCTTTAGAAAAAAGGTTATAGTAGGATACCCCTCAATTCTTATAGTTTGATCATTTAAGGACCAGCTATACATATATATATATACATATGTATATATATATGTATATATATAGCTAAAGTTATTTTAGCCAAATCACAATCTTAAAAATTTCAGTTTCACCAATGAGATCTTAAATCTAATATTGATCATGTTCAGAAGACACAAATTTCACCATTGAAAACCCATTTTAGACCTTCAACACAATCATTTGCAAACATGTGTGAATGCTCAGATATTTCATTAATATCACAGTGTGGACCTTCTGATCATTTCTGATTGGAGTAACCTGTTAGTTTAATATAGTTTAAATTAACTAGCTCATTTATGTTGCACTGTTGATGCTGAAGTGTTTTCAAGTAGATGACAGGTAATCATGATGTGTGGACTTGGGCAAGAAGGCAAAGAGTCACTTAAAACAGGATATCCTCCAGAGAAATATTATTAGGGGTGAAAATGGAGGGCAAATGGTGAGGTTTCATTTTTGTTTTTGTTGTTTTGTTTTATGTATTAATTTTTTTTTTCTGAATTGTCAAAGTACAATGTCAGTGTATTCAACCATAAGTAAATTTCCTTTTCCTGAAGGTAAAGTAGCTGAAGTTAGGAATATAAACAAAGCTAAAAACACACACCTGCTTGAACTCTATTTCTTCTAAAGCCATCTGCAGTCATTAATTTTTCTACCCTAATATCAAGAAAAGGCAATTTTAGATCCTTATAGCAAGTGAAAATACAAAGAGATTTCTAAGAAAACGGAGATACACATCAGCAGAATGTTCTCTCTGGTTTTGGTGAGAGCCAGAAGAGGTTGTGCATTCCTACCTCAAACAAATGCAGTCTGTGCAGGATTCCAGGAGTGAGCAGTATGCCTCAGTGAAATGTCCCTAAACCAGTCCAACATTTGCACACATGTCTTTCCTGAAAGAAAACAGATAGTGTCAAAGAGGTCTGTCAGTTCTTCTTAGCAAACTGGATCCCAATAACAGAATTCATTAAAAAAAAAAAACAATATAAAATTAATATGTTGAGAGAGGACATTAAAAAGTAGCATGGCAAGTAATTTAGTTCAGAGAAATTGAGCCCAAAGAGATTATTGCAATACATTATGCAAAATACAAATACATCAAAAGAAAAGTTTGCTTTTCTGTCTAAACAGAAATCAGTCTCCAGAACTCATCCACATAATGAAAATGCAGAGATGGAAACAAATAGCAGAATATAAAGTAAAGGTATCAGTATAACAGTGGCATTCGTGATGAGGATACACATGTTTTACATGGCAGAGATTCAATTCAAGCAAACGTGGAAGGGGTCCCTAAAGACAAAATAATTGTGCAGATAGGACTACTACACAAACACAAAACTAGAAAGAATGACAACCTCATTCAGGCTTGAGACTCAGCCTCTCATGACATAAGCTTTTCTGTGCGGCAGAAATAGAAGGAACAAAACAGCTTTCTGGGTAATCTATCTAGGCCTTAATTATTAAGTAAATCTATATACATATTTCACCCATAATGTAATTTTCTATTGTTCAATTCTTAATTATTTTCCTTACAATAAAAGAATCCAAGTTTTTCAGATACTAACTTACAAAACTGTGAGGACATATAGATTCAGCTGACATGTCACATCTAGCGTCAGGACAGCGATGTGTATTGATTAAAAGCATAGACTCTGAAGTCAGACTACAGGATTTTAAATTTAAAATACCCCTTTTTTAGCTACATGACTTTACACAATTTCCTTATCCTCTATAAACCTCAAATTCCTTGAAGTAACCTCAAAATAATCACAATTTCTACCTCATATAATTGTTGTGTTTTAATAACAGACACTTCCAAAAGACTTAGAATAGCACACGAATCATTAAAAGCACTTGATAAATATTTGTAGTTATTTAAAACAGGGAATTTATTGCACCACATATAACTCTGGAACTGTTGCATCCTTCTTTACTATATTCTTATTTAGCTTTGACACAAGAAAACAGATCATTTGGAAGGAATTGAAAGCAGTATTCTTCGGGGTAACAAGATGATGCTATGGCACCTTCGATTTACTTGTATGAAAGCTGAATAACCACAAAGGAAAAATTATCTAGATTTCTTGGTCGTGACCAACGAAGTACAACTAGGGAAGAAAAGAAAGAAATCTATCCTATGAATGAATAAGGGAGCACAAAGACTAAAAATTTAGTTGAGTAGATGCTAAATGGCTTCACAGTTTCAAAAGACTTTTGTGCTTTTAAACTCTGCCTATGCTAGAAGGAATCAGCAACTTTTAAGGAAAAATTTTTTATTAGAAAGCACACACACACACATGCACATGCACACACACACATACATACACACACACACACACATACACAATCAAGGAATCTGTGTAGATCAATCTGACTAATTGCTCTAGTACAACACTAAAAGACATCAAAAAGATATGAAAAGAAATAAAGGCATGAATATTGGAATACAGAGCTCAATTTATAGACTATATATAAGAACTGTATTGGATTAACTGGCTCAAATGAATCAAATCAAAATATTTTCAATCTAAAGCATTCTAGTACATTGAGATGATGATATGGCAGTTGTGAAATATCTAAGATTTTATTTTGTTTTTATACTTGCTTTAAGCAGTCTTAGAATATCCTGTAAATCAGAATAATCAGACTTTCTGGTCATACTTCCTTTATGCATGGTTATATTAAAAACATGTTTCTTAAGTATGCTGTACTGAGCTATCTGCCTTGTTTTTTCTTTTTTTCTTTTTTTTTTTTTTTACATTTTTTGCAGTTTATTTTTATTTATTTTGAGAGAAAGAGAAAGCAAGCCAGGGAGGAGCAGAGAGAGAGAGGGAGACAGAATCCCAAGCAGGCTCTGCTCTATCACATAGAACTCAATGTGGGGCTCAAACTTACAAACCATGAGATCATGACCTGAACTGAAATCAAGAGTCAGACAATTAACTGACTAAACCCACCAGGCATTTTAGAATAGGATATCTAAAATACCACAGAAATTTTGAAAACATTGTGCCCAGAAGAAACTCAGATTCCTATCAATTTCACTAATATTTTTAAAAATGAGCCCTAGGCTTTGGGATTTTTACCAATCACAAAATCATGCACATTTGTAAGCAGTTGAGAGCACACCTAAAACTTGTTTATTTGGTTTTAGCATAATGCAGTAAAGTGCATCTGATGATTATAGGTTGACTTTAATTAGAAATTTCTTATCAATTATTTCAGTGAACATGTCAACAACAAATATCTTCTTTAGAGCTTGTCTTCATATGTGATTATTTTTTTCCTAATTTAGCTTACTGGTAGACAAATTATTTCTTTTGTTTTAGTTGAAGTGTAGTTGACATACAATGGTATATATGTACCACATCTTCTTTATCCATTCATCTATCACTTGACATTTCAGTTGCTTCCATATCGCAGTTAATTGAGTCATTGAATACACATCAAACTTTACTTCTTTATCATTTTATCTATGATCATAGAGGAATGTGGTCTATTTTACTTCAAGTTTCTCTGTTGTGCTAAGAATTGAAGGTGGAATTTTCATATTGCTGCAATACGACTATTATCTTAAGAGTTTTGCTAAACAAGTCCATAAATATGTTTAGCACAAGGAGAAGCTACTTTCTTTATTTGGCTATAGCTATTTAACAACTTAGCAAATCATGTCAAGTATCACAGGCTTGACACCAGAGAATGCTTCACTACAATTTCTTGTATAGTCTTCCAGCCCTTTGTGGCTTTGAAAAAACAACAAAACAATAGTTCTTGTTAATCCATCTGTTCTGTGGTGAGAGTCCTGTGAAGGATAAGAAATAGCCTATAAAATGTGGATAATTTGAATAAAAAATTCAGAATCTTACTTAAATTAAATTCCAATAATATGGTAGTTCTATCTTGGGGCATGTCTTTCAGAAGAGTCTACACTGGAGCAATGAGACTCTTTTACTATGCTCCCAAAGAATTATTTAGCTTCTTTTGAGGAAACAAATGTACACAATATGAGATTTGTTTTCTTTTCCATATAGGTAAAATGTGATTGAAAAGAGTCTTCATAGAAGCTTATTTTGCATGTCCTTCTTTATATAACAAATTCTCCCTGTTCTTTCTGTGCAGAACAACCACTGTGTTTTTCTTATTATAAGTATTTGATGTGATAAGTATTAACCTATACTGATGGTGCATTTCTGTTCAATATGTTCTAATGCAGGCAGAATGACATGGCATCCAGCTGGAAAAAAAGAAATGGTTCATTCCTTTCTTGTTATTCCCTCAGCAAATACAAGTGGGCTTTTTTTGTTGTTGTTCAACCATGCTTTCTAATTACTGATTTGAATGGTACTGTAGATTAAAAATAAAGATCCTAATTGAGTATAAATGAGTTTGGAAAATATCCAAATGGCAAAGCTTTTCTCCTCTAACATTTATTAGAATCAAGATGTTTCCTAATTGAAGAAGTTGTAACATTACTATATCTTTTAAAATCTTATATGTTCATGTCTTATGGGATAGAGCACTGGGGTTTTATTTTGTGTGGCTTGGGAGCTAAATTAGGATGTATAAATGTATTAAAATACCCACAGAACAGATTTTTATCAAATTAACTACTTCATTTCTTAGAGACTCTGGAGAAACTGTGTACCAGAATGACAACAGCTGCTACAAGTTTTTTGGTTTTAAATACATTTAAGACAAGTAATCATAATAATTTATATAACTCAAGGCAATGTGTGCACTTGTTTTAGAGAAGTGATAACACAACTGAACAATAAGCACCAGATACTGATCTAACTAGTGCCTCATTACAGATACACAGACACCCCAGACCCCTACCTTCTAATCCAACTGGGAAAATAACTAATTCTCTTCACTTTCCATGCTTCCAGAACTTTCTTGGACTGAGCCTACCTTCATCAATTGTGCTAATCATTCCACATTATTTTCATTAAAAAGTATTATTAGAGAAGTGAATTGTTTCATTATTTGATATATTTCACTATTTAGATTATTTAATTTAAATATACGGAATATATAAAATTACATGTATTTTATTACAATAAAATATGTAGAGATATATACATTTGTATAATATATACATATGAAACAGGTGTGTGCATATACATATACATTTTATATATATTAAAATTTGTTATTGAATGTTTACTACTATAAATTGTGAGGTGAGCTTATTTCAGATATACCTAATAAAAGGAAAAATTCCCTTGGATTATTTGAAAAAATCTATCAAGTAACATTTTATTATAAATTTAATATTCACATTTTTCTTTCAATTTTTTTTTACCTCTTCCATTCATAAGGCAAAAATTTAGTAGATTTGGGATATTTGCTTGGTAACTGGCATATCTGAGAGAAGAATCCAAGTGTTCTGATGGACACATACTTTATTTTGACCACTGCATTATACTAAATATTGAGTTATATTTGTTTTTTAATCTTATTGACTACTATGAAAGCAAATATTAATAAGGTATATACCTCTAACATATTTAGAGAGCATCTTCCAGCACTATGTTCCAATTATAATATTGGCCTGAGTATCCTTCAAAAAAAAATAATAATGTATTCATGAAGCTTATTGTAAAGTCTCATCATACAGTGAATTATATGATGCAGGAAAACAGATATTCCCAGTTTCAAGTGTTTTGTGGTAGGGGCCCCTGGGTGGCTCAGTTGGTTAAGCATCCAACTTCAGCTCAGGTCATGATCTCACAGTTCATGGGTTCAGGCCCCACATCAGGCTCTATGATGACAGCTCAGAGCTTGGAGTCTGTTTCGGATTCTGTGTCTCCCTCTCTCTCTCTGCCCCTCCCCGACTCGTGCTCTGTTTCTGTCTGTCTCAGTAATAAATAAAAACATAAAAAAAATTTTTAAAGTGTTTTGTGGTAATATCAGTAGGCCTCATTTTTGAATAGTATATTATACTAATACACTGACAGTATTATACTGATATACTAATATAATATTATTGTCATAAAAAATCTTGTTGGCTATGTAGCCTTTTGACAACAACCAAGTTGTGGGGTGCCTGGCTCAGTCAGGATCTCACAGTACATGGGTTCCACCCCCACATCAGGCTCTGTGCTGACAGCTCAGAGCCTGGAATCTGCTTCAGATTCTGTGTCTCCCTCTCTCTTTGCCACTCCCCAACTCTTGCTCTCTCTCTCTCTCAAAAATAAAGAGTAAAAAGATTTAAAAAAAAGAAAAGAAAGCCAAGTTTGAAAGAAATGAGTTTGTCCAAAGGTATATTATTAACTAATGACTAATAATAGAACAAATAACAGAACTATTGACAAAAATAAAAATAAAGATCAGTCTCTTGAGCACCAAGGTAGTACTTTTCCTCTGCACTGAATCCCCTGCACCCCTCCTGTAAGGATGTCTACTTGCTTGCACTCTAACTTATTGATGGCTCTAGCTCTCATCTGCAAACTCTGAGAACTTGTCCTTGGCCCTAAGAAAGATACATTTTCTGTGAACTCATTCAGTTTTGTTAAGCCATATATATTCTTTGCAAGTACATATTTTACTTATGTTCTGATATTTCTAATACTCACTAAATGAAATCTGAAAATTGGTACACAAGAATGACTGTAAGAAGAATTACTGTTTTCAGGGTAAAAGAAATATCTCAGAAATTGTAAGAAAATGATGGCAAATAATATATATGAAAATAAACCTTTTCTATAGTTGGAGTGGTCCAAAGATAGAAAACATTCACTAAGGAGACCATGAATCCCCTATCAATGTGGAAATTTCAGCAGAGGCAGAAATACTGCTTGTCAATATGTTGTATTCCAAAGTCATAAACTATATGACATTTTCATGAGGTGAGTTTGTTCAAATTCTGAATTCCCCTCTTTACACATACATTGAGTTGTCAGTTTTCATTTTTCATGACTATCAGTCAAAACTTCCAAAAGGCATGTATCACTATTTGCTTCACTGGTTTTGGTATTTTATCAAATTTGTTTTCATGTCTCTTTTATTTTGAAAAAATTTAAGAACAATTTTGGAAACTACATGTTTACTAACAAGCATATGTAAATATAAAAAAAAGCAACTTGTCAAAACACAGTCTTACATATTGAGCTAATTAGCTGGTGAGTGTTTACCTTCATCATTTTCAAAAACATTACTGTATTTAAACTAGTGTCAGTTTTTAAATAAAAAAACTATTCTGCTTATATACATTATAATTCACTATATACTGTGAAGCAAACAGACGGATTGTTTATAAAGTTTAAAATACTGGTTTGTCTTCCAGTTAACTTCATGTGATAGTGTTTTGTCTGTCAAGCATTTCTGAACACCTTTACGCCATTGGAACCCTCTGTCCTTTGGCAATAAACGTGCTGTGTTAAATTCTGGCCAGTTAGCATCCTTGCTAGAAGGCAATGTGCCATGTTCAAAATGAATTGAACCCCTGAAAAAACTCCATGAAGAAGTCTTATTCTTTTTCTGAGCCTAGCCTCAAAATCAGAGTAAAAAAATACTGCCAGGCACGCCGCTGCCTCCACAGAGGAAATTCTGGATAAACATGCCATGCAATTAATTTAACAGTTTTTCAAGCTCAAATCAATTGACAGAGAAATTCTGGAGAGATCCTTGTTTCCCTGTTCCTATTTCTGTAATCTTATTAGCATATTGTGAGAGTAAAAGCCATTACTAATAATAAATTAGTCCTTAATTGTAAATGATATTCTAGTGAAATTTAGAAAAAAAGCATGTCTGGTCTCAACATTTTCATGTGCCTGTCAGCATTTATACAGACAAAAATCAGTATTAAGTTGTAACTCAGCAATAGGCTTGAAAATCATCTATACCATTATTATTATTATTTTGTTGTCTCTCATAGGGACATCAGACAGCTGGCTTCAAAGATAATGGCAGTAACAATTATTTGCATCATAGCCCTAGCTAACTAGATAGCTGAAAACATCTGTTATGATCTTCAATTCCTCTAACCTGTCCCTGGAGAGGCTTTGATTGCTAAAATATCCCTGTGTTTTTTTTTTTTTTTTTTTCATTGCTCTCTGCAATAATCATTTTTGCAAAATACAGATTACTTGATACTTAAGGAAATTGACTGTAATGCTGCTTTTGTCTTTTTGAATGTAAAACTGGAGTAAGGGAACATTAGGGAAAACTTTTGAAGAAAGTTATCTTGCCAGACTTGGAATTTTACTGTCATGGCTTTATTGCATTGCCCTCTTAAACTACGGTCAGTGTTTTTCTCTGATATAGTAAAGTCCTAAAAAATAAAAGTACTATTTTGAACTAACACATCAGACACTCACCAGACCATTGTCATTATGATCCATTGACACATACAGACAAAGCTATCTAAAAAACCTTTTGGCACTCTAACCAAATACTTAAATCAGAGGTATTTGCGAGACTACCATGTATGAACAGTGGACTAGACTCTAGGCTGTGCAGTGCACACAAAAGTTGTAAGTCACAGGGTTTGTTCACTGATTTCAAGCTTGTAGAAGATTTTTAAACCATTAACAAGTGAGACAAAAGACAAATCCTAAGCTATAGAATATGTACAGTAGTTCTCAGCAGAAAGAAATCAGTGTGTACAGAGGAGGTTGGAAACAGAAGATTTTATTTTATTTTATTTTATTTTATTTTATTTTATTTTATTTTATTTTATTTTTTAACATTTATTTATTTTTGACACAGAGAGAGAGCACGAGCTAGGGAGGGGCAAAGAGAGAGGGAGACACAGAATCTGAAACAGGCTCCAGATGTGGGACTGGAACTCATGGACCGCGGGACTATGACCTGAGCCTAAGTCAGACGCTTAACTGACTGAGCCACCCAGGCACCCCAGAAACAGAAAATTTTAATCCTCAGTGGTCAGCACACTCAGAACAGCAGCAAGTCAGTCAGTAGGTGAAGATGTGTTGTCTGCATAAACAAATGAATGCATAAGTGAATGAATGAAATAGGGAAATCTTTGAGAAGATGTGAATTCTGATCTTAGGAAAATGGATGCGATTTTTGTAGTTTTAGCATAGGAAAAAGGGAAAACCATAACATGGTCGATGTTGTTGATGATGATGAGGGTGGGGACAGAATGAAAGGTAGGTGATGAGGTGAAACAGGGACATTTTGCTGGAGGGGAAAGAGATAGTAAAGAGAATATATTTGCTCAGTTATAAGGCTCACATAAGACATAATGAGAAAAATATTTCATACTAGCATGAGGGTACATTATAGAACTCTATAATGATGGTTTGAAGACTATAATTTTAACCCAGTTTTTAAATTTCTTCAGTAGGAAAAAAAACATGAGGAACTGAGTAAACATGAAGGTATTGGAAGTAATATGAACAACTTAGTTAAGTAAGACATTATAATGGCTTTACTCAATTAGAGTAAAATTGAAGAAATATGATATTTGAGAGACCATAACAAGTATTTATTTAATAAGATTTCATGACAATTAGATATGTAGAACAAGATGAAATCTTGAATGCTGGGAAATGTAGATAATATTAATGAAATTGAAGATATGCAATAAGAAGACTACAGTGACATGAAAGATCACTTCAGTTTTGAACATTTGAAGTCCGATTATTCAACTAAGTGCTTGAGTGGAAATAGTAAATAGATGGTTGGAAATCAGGACTGGAATTCTATTGAAAAATTGTATTTGGAACTATTGAATATACAGTAATCAGGAAAGATGGATGTTGAAAAAATAAACAAGAATCATCTCTCAAAGTGAATAGAATTTAGATTTGTTTAAGTTACAAATCAATCTTGGAATGGTTCCAAACATATTTGCCTTGTGTCAAATTATTTTTTGTTGTTAGCAGCATTCCAGGTGTTTCATCGCAGTGTTAACTTTATATGAGCTCCTTTTTATAAAGAAAACCTATACCTCTGATCAAATTATATACATCATAATTCCAATATTTTACATGTAGTGAAGCCACTAGAATTTAAAGATCAATGAGTGCTTAAAAGCTGTATATTAATGTATTAATATGTATTTCTTCTTGTAAAAATAATGCTTTGAGTCTGAATAATACTAAAATTTACTAACAATGCATTTTTTAATAAAACAAAGACATATCTCTATTTTTATGTTTTTCCAACTATATCAATATTTTTTGGCTAACTTGTTTTCATCTTTTAGTGCTGTGAGATTTGAGTGAAGCTCATTCTCTTTTTATAGATGTTCTTCAAATTTTACCTGCTGTGAGCCTAGGTTAGGATAATTGAACTCAAGAGAATATTTTAAAGTACAAGAAAAAAAGTAGAACAGCAAGAAAACACATAGTTTCCTAATTATGCTATTTTTTCTCTTTCTCTTTTTTCATTCTCTCTCTCTCTCTCTTCCTCTCCCTGTCTCTTGATTTCTTTGCCTAATCTACTGCGAATAACTGGTTCTGTCATAAACAGGCTCTGTAGATGGAACAATGACATTCATTTAACTATAGAAAATTGATACTTATTTGGTCTTCCAATTGTATTTGTTAGATAACTAGAATTTTGGAGGTTACAAATGATTACCTGTACAGAGACTTTGCTGTCAATGGGAGCTATGGTTTATAAATGACTAGACATTGGAGAATTCAAGGAGTCTCAATGTGGAAGGTTGTTTACAATAAAAACCAATGCACTTAAATAACATATCGTCACAGGGGACTTTACCTTTAGTACTATAGAAATATATTGTAATCTTTGTATTTATTTTTGATAATGCTTAGATTTCATATGCTGTTATCCATCTATCATTTTACTGAATAGACACAAATGCTCTGAATCTGTAATATTCCAAAAACATCGATAATAATAGATTTCAACTTGGAATAGTCATCTGTACACTATGTATTAAGTATAAATCATAGCTAAATTTGTGTAGTTTCTATATAAACTATCTTTCCAGGTCTCAAGAAGAAGATCAAGATTAACTTTTAAAAATTAAAGCACATATGAAAATATGTTCCATATCATATGTCATGTGGCACATTCATATTTAAAAAGATGAGGTACTACTGCATACCTATTAGAATGGCTGGAATAATGACATCAGATGCTAGCAAAGGTGTGGAACAGCAGGAACTCTCATATATTTCTCATATATATATTTCTCATATATTTCTCATATAGTTCATAATATTTCTCATACATTTCCAAAATGGCACAGCCACTTTGGAAGACAGTCTTATAGTTTCTTACAAAACTGAACTTACTCCTACCATTGCACTCCTTGCTATTTAGCCAAATGAGTTGAAAATGTACGTCCACATAAAAATCTGCACACAGATGTTATTAGTAGCTTTATTCATAGTTGCCAAAAATTGGAAACAAATAAGATGTTCTTCAGTAGGGAAATGGATAAACTGTGGTATGTGCAGACAGTGGAATATCATGCTAAAAAGGAAGTGAACTACTAAGCTACAAAAAGACATAGGAGAATAGCAAATGCATACTGCTAAGTGAAAGAAACCAATCTAAAAAGGCTACATACTGTAGAACAATTCTGAGACATTCTGCAAAAGGCAAAACCGAAGACAGTAAAAATAACAGTGGCTGCCAGAGGAGATGGGGGAAGATGAATAGGCAGAGAACAGAGCACTGAAAATGTCCTATATAATATAATGATTTATACATATTATTACACATTGGTCCAAACACATTAAATGTACAACACCAAGAGTGATGATGTGATGAGTGGTGAGGGATATTGATAAAGAAGAAGATTATGCATATGTGGGAGCAGGGGATATGTGGGAAATCTCTGTACCTTCCTCTCCAGTTTTACTGTAAGCCTAAAACTTCATTTAAAAAATTTAAATTTATAAAATAATAAAGCAAACAAAAGTATTGATTCACAATGAGGTGAGCTATAAGAATAAGTGACTTTTTAAAAATGTTTATTTATTTATTTTGAGGTGGGGAGGGGAAGAGACAGAGAGTTTGAGAGAGAGAATCCCATGCAATCTCCATGCTGTCAGCACAGAGCCCAACACGGGGCTGATCGCAACAATGAGATCATGACCAGAAATCAAGAACTGAGTACTCAACCCACTGAGCCACCCAGGAACTCCGTATAAGTGACTTATTTTTGAAGTAGTTTAAAAATACTGTATTGCTATTCGGAACATTGTATTATTTGCATCAATGTTCTGGGATGCATATACCATAACGTCAGATATTCTTGCATCAATTTGGGTATGAATGATATACTCAGTTTTGTTAATTTTTAGAGAATGCAGATTAGGAGGATTTGTCCATTTTTTTTCTAACATAAAGAAAAAGAATACATTTGATATATTTATATATTATTTTAACTGTTAGAGTTGTAGTTCCTTCTCTGAAGAAGCATTTAAGTATTTTCATATATTGGGTAAAGTATTCTTCAATATATTATTTACTCTTTGCTACATTTTCTGCTTACCAAAGTGACTGGTGAATGTCTAATTACTCTGAGCCACAGGTACACTGATAATGGAAAGCAAGTCTCCTTAACAATTCCCAGAGGTGGATTGATGTGCAAGAAGCTTTTATTTAAGCTAATAAGTTGCCATTCTGATTTGTCAATCACACTTTTATGGATTTGATTAGTGTCTCCCAGCCTGCCAGAGACTGATCAGTTTTGTCAAACTGGTGGAACCATGTTTCTGGACATGCAAAGATTTGGACCACACCCAGATGCCCTTTATGGGACCAATCATTGTTTTTATTTTTGAACATCTGTATAACAGAGAAAAAAAGGAAATCAAATGAGAAGTTAAACTTAGATGGTTAAAAAATCATGCTATAAAAATACATTCAAAGAGGATTAATCATGAGGACAAAGTTCTTATAAAACATTCTCACAGAGAAAATGCTATTTAACATGATTAGCTCTAAAAATGTGACGCAAGCTAAGATGAATGACAGTAGCCCAAAGATTATCTGCAAACCTTATGGAAGTTAATCCCCTTGCTTTCCTCTTGTCCATCTTCTAATAGGGAAGATGAGGAGAAATTAAGGTAAGATATTAGTATCAGGAAACTTGTAGTTGATAATAGGCATTGGTGATCACCATTGAATTATCTACCATCAATTATTCTTAAACTGAAACATTTGGAAGACAGAGTTTAGTGTTTAAAAGTTGACCAAAAGTCAGTACTCTCTTACTTAATATTTGCTATATATGCCCACATTTCTTTCCCTCCATTGTATAATACAGCTGTTATTTTCACTGTCCTCCTTACCGTAACTATATATTGCAATGGTGTGGTTGTAATGTTCATTTTTACTCTTGCATTTTATACTTACATAGTCACTGACAGTGACAAGATGGCAGTGTAGGATTTAAGTTCTAAGCACAGATATTCTTGATTGTTTCTCCTGTTTAAATGATGTATGAGGTAGGAATCTATTAATATATTCTTATTAAATATGGACTCTTTTCTCATTTTTGGTCCTTTTTCTCTGTGTTTAAATTCCTCCGTGCTTTATGTAGTTCTACTGATATTTAAACTGTTTAACACTATATTGATTCATCATAGTGAGCCTAGTGGTACATTCCTGTCTCATGTGGGAGAATATACTGACAATTTTCAGCACCAACAATCCCCAGGCACATTATTTCACATCAACTTTCATCCTCATAACAATGAAAAACCGGGTGGTGGGGCAGAGAGGGGGACAGAGGATCAGAAGCAGGCTCTCTGCTGACAGAGCAGGCTCCAACTCACTAACCATGAGATCATGACCTGAGCCAAAGTTGGATGCTTAACCAACTGAGCTACCCAGGCTCCCTGCATGTTAATGATTGGACACATTCACCCAGAGCCAGCAAACATTTCAATACTAGGTAAAATAATCAATTGGAAGTGTCTTTCCTGTTAGCCCTTCACAGGTCTGTGATAATCTTTTTCCCAGCCCAAAGGTTAAGGTATCAAATTGAATCATCGAATCCAGTATAAAAATACATTTCTAGAAATTTAAAACAGAAAAAAATTGTATAGATTGTGATATAAACTCCTTTTAAGAAAGATGTAGAAGCTAAGGTATAAATAAATGAAGTGATTATCTAAGGTCATATGCTAATTTGTATAGCCTTAACCAGAGATTATTTCCTATTATTTATCTAAGCCTTTTCCTAGTACACTTTACGACAAATTTATTCCTTTTATAAAGAATGGAAACAGCAACAGCAATAAACAAAACAGATGGAGGTTTTCCTAAGCCTAATTGTCTGAGAAAACTCGAATAGAGAAAGATGGGCCTTGCATCTGTAAAATTTCCTTTACATAAGTAAATATGTTGTTTCCAAACTTTAATTTTCTTTTCTTTTTTTTTATTTCTGAGAGAGAGAAAAAGAGAGAGAGAGGCAGTGTAAGCAGGGGAGGGTCAGAAAGAGAGGGAGACACAGAATCCAAAACAGGCTCCAGGCTCTGAGCTAACTGTCAGCACAGAGCCCGAAGCACGGCTCAAACTCACAAACTGAAATCATGACTTAAGCCGAAGTCAGACGCTTAACCTACTGAGCCACCCAGGTGCTCCTCCAAACTTTAATTTTCTATTTTAAGATATATCTGAATGACTACATGAAATTATGTATTCAGCTCTTAACTTTTTAGCATCAAATACCACATAAATTGCGTGTTAATTATAGGCTCAAGACTGATTAAAGTAACCAAATGATTTGTAAGTGGTAACCAAACTACAGTTTTCCTATTAAATGGTGTTAAAAATCATCACATACCTTAGGAGTAATGCATGTATTGTTGAAACTGCTGTCCAGCACCATTTTGAGCCATAACTCCTACTTTAAATATCACCAGATACTCTGAGGATTACTTTCTAATGCAGTTTCTTAATTAAGTCATATTTCACATAGAATGTAAGAGATACAGGCTGAGTACACAGAACTGGTGAACTGACTTCCTGAGGGTTGTGCCCAGTCATGACTACATCGACTATAGTTCCTCAGATTGGCTGCATGTCATATTCACTGAAGCAACAGAACAATCAGCTATTTTGATGTTATCAGTAGGTTACCTAGTCTACACATGTCCATATCTATATGACAATGATTTGTAGCAATATTTAATAGTGTTTGAATTTGTTCAACACAAGTTAAGCAAATAATTCTGTAAGCAAATCTTAAATGCAGACAGAAATATCTTAATAAGCTATTGGTCTTGTCTGTTGTTCTTACATGTATCTATATATTTGGAATGATTTCTTATATAAAATCATCTTCCTTGGCTTTTAATATAGTAGATTCTTATTTCAATTTTAAAACAATCTCCATTTGTGTGAGGAAAAGTAGATTCAGGGGAGATTGATAGAACTCACTTACTAGATATATTTAGAGAAGAAAACTTGGTAGTATTCAAAATGTCAATAATATTTTTTGATGTTTTCTTTTCTCCAGTAGAATGTTTTAGATTCTTTCATTCAATGCTATTCAGTCTGGGAAAGCTTTTTACAGTGTATGTTATTTAACCTTCTAAAAACAATTTATTATAATTTATACATAGGAACATATATATGAAGACATATAATACATAATTATATGCATATGTAATACATACATAATGAAACATCTTTGTCTAATGTCCTAATGCAAAATGTAAAATATTTTATCATATGATGATTTAATCTCTTGATCATCTTCCTGATCTATTTTAAGACTCTATCTCTCCTCAGGTACTTTTCTTTTCCCTTATCAAATTCTGAAACACAGTTCCTGGATCAGGTCAAGGTGAAGAACAAAGAACAAGGGCAAAAAACAATCTCTTTTGGTAAGAAGAGAGAGTGAAAGTATGAGCATACTCCTATTTAATATATTTATGCCATTTAAAACATATTTTTGTGAAAAAAGTTATATTGAAATAAGTAACATATTGCAATATACTGCAACAGTAACTTAATTTTTTTAGAGACATTAGTCAATTGATTTTGCTTTAACATCATCATGTTAACTTAGTCATTTGTTAGTTAAATGAGGACTATGCCTTCTTTTGGCAAAAATATTTTGATTCTGCTTTGAAAAAAAGTAATAGTTTTTGTAGACCTTTTTTAAATGAGAGAACACAGTGATCAATCCCAACACTAGATACAATGCTCATGATTTATGTTTGTTTAAATTTGATACCAACTTTTCTATCAATTTTAAGCAAGCACAGTTGACAGCATATGTTTGAATATCAAAACTCTGAATGTTTCTAATTAGTATAATTATCTTACAATGAGTCCTATGTGGGGACTTGGATTGTTAACACCCAAATTCACTGGAAAAACAGTAGTAATGATATATAACATTAAATTCTACTTCCTTCAGGATGACTACATTTATTACATAGGGATCTAAAAAGCAATAACATTTTTTTATGTGGCATAAGAGCACAGAAAATAATTGTGAAATGTTTACATGGCAAGAATAGAAGAACATTATAACCAATCAGTTGTTCTCATTTGTAGAACGTTGGATTAGGCTGTCACAAAGTCGTGTATCTATTGCAGCAACCACCCAAATGACATCAACATTGCTAATCTGGTTTGCTGTCCAAAACAAAGATCTAATCACGTTATGTCCCTGATTTCAGAACAAAATCAAGACCTACCAGGTGCTAACCTGATTCACTTTTGCAGCTGCAACTCTTCCCCACCATGGCACATGCCTCTTTCACTGAGATCCACTGTGCTTTCATACTTAGCAATCATAATTAACTACTCCCTCATGCTCTTATCTCTGTTTCTAATGCTATTACCTGTATCTCTGCTGCACTCCTCTTCAACCTCTATGGGATGAATCAAGAGCCTTAGATGTGTACTTGCAATGTTTTCTTCTAGTGGAATTAATCATTTCAATTCTTTGTTCCCAGAACAATTCTGGGCCCTGCTACTCTAACAAGTGAGAAAGCTGATTTTGCTTTGTTAGTTACATGTATGTTTATCTACCTGGCTGGGTTATCTGGATCTCTAAGGAAGGTACAGTGCAATAATTTTGTAATCCTCAGGAACTTTGTACTTAGTGCTAAATACATACATGTTAAAAGCTAGTCTTTTTTCTTATTAGTATTTCTAATTCCTATTTTCTTGCTTCTCCAGCCCTTTAAATATACATAATTATTCTCACAGTTTTTTTTTAATTTTTTAATGTTTATTAATTTTTGAGACAGAGAGAGAGAGAGCACAAGCAGGGGATGCGCAGAGAGAGAGGGAGACACAGAGTCTGAAGCAGGCTCCAGGCTCTGAGCTGTCAGCACAGAGCCCAATGAAGGGCTCAAACCCATAAACTGTGAGATCATGACCAGAGCCCAAGTTGGCTGCTTAACCAACTGAGCCACCCAGGCATCCTTGTTACCATTGTTTTAAAGTAAGTTTTGATTCTATCACATATTGAGAGAAAATATCTAAATTATTCAATGTCTTCATTTCTTCATATAAAGTTCACTACTATAAATAAATTTTAATACTGATAATATATTAAAAATTAAAGTAGCTCATTATAGTTTGCCCCCTTATTTGTGGTGGATAGCATTTGGAAGGAAAAATAATTTATTTTATTTCACTAATAAAATAAGTCAATTTATTTAATCTAGACAAAGGTGTTTGTTTAAGCTGTGTGAATTGAATTATTTAGTATTCAACCAGTTATTCTTGAACCACAGAACTTTTCTCTATTGTTATACTGTACTTTAGAGTAGATTCTGTATATTTCTATATACTCATGAATATATTACCTACAATTAGCCATTTTAATAATTTATTTTTAATTATATACTTTTATTTCAAAGATCACCTAAAAAACACATGATATAGAAAATGTGTAAACAGTTAATATTCCCAAATCTCCTGTCCCACAAAAACACCAAAGAAAACACTTTGCTTTTCTAGCTTCACTCTTGGGGCCTATCATGAATAATGGACGAATAAAAGATAGTTTATACTAAAGAAAGCTTGGAATGTATAGCAGAAAGGGCAAAAAAAAATACTAATGGAAGAAAAACTAATAGAGAAGGATGATAAGAGTGGATGTGGGGGAAATACAAGTGTCATAATAAACATGTTTGGTAGAAAATTAGGGTGAGGTTTGAATTATAAACTGACAGAGATCAGGGAAGTCTTTGTAACTTGTGAGGAGCTGTGGGTCAATCTATGCTGAGGATAATTTAGTACAAGAGTCTGTTGTATGTTAATAATAACAATAACATCTACTTTTAAATGTCTTTGAAATGTGGCAAAGATTCTTAACCAGGAAGATCATTCACTTAGATTTAGTCTGAGTAAACTATGCCCATTAAAATATGCACATAGTTGTAACTCTTTTTAAATGTACACTGTTAACCACCAGTCGGACTGATTGGACCCCAAATATTAACCAATCAAAGCCTGGCAATGCTTTATCTCACAAGTATCACACACACAGAGTTGCTGATTTCCTTTATTCATAGGGAACTGGTTAAATGGCTATACAGGTGAATGTGATACTTTAAAGACAGAAAATGGAAAAGTGAATGTAATCATTAGTTACTTAAAATAAAAATAAGTGAATAATAGTTACTAGAAATGGCAGAGAATTACATCACAAGAAAGGGTGATTAAAAAAACATAATATGCCTTATTTTCTGCTTTAAACATTGATGTCACTTGGATTAAAACTCCCACTTCCAAAAACAAACAAATGAAAATGACTATGGCTAATTAACACCAACAGATTACTACCAAGGGAAGCTCTTTATATCCCTAATTCAATCAGCACTTAGTTCTCTCATCTTCTAGTTCAAACTAAGTCAAAAATATTGTTTGGAATCTGTTGTAGGCAAGGTAGTTTGTATGATAGTTGCCTTTTTATGTGTGCCAAAATACTAATGTTATATACAATTATGGAAGAACATTTGTTGGAATATATTAAACCAAAAAAAAAATCACACTTATTTTTCCAAAATTCTATTCAAAGTTTCAAGCAAAACCAGCACTTAGAGACACTTAGTAATATATTATGCTTGAGCGATAAAGCAGCCCAAAAATATAGCTGCAGAGAAAACCTGGAGGAAAAGAAACCTCTTATTTTCACTAAGTCAAGCAAAATGTCCTTTTTAACCTTCTTAATAGCACCCTCCCCTGTTTTAAATAGAGTCATTCTGAGTACCTGAGTTTCATGTTTTATAGTTTTATAATTTGTAACGTCTGGCAAAGATCAAGGATTCTCACTTTCCACCTCACAGATGTCCTTGCAAACTGGAACAAGATTTAAATGGTTTACATACATATATTACTTCATTAGTGCCTAATTAAAAATACGTCTGACAGCTGGCAGACAATGAGGTGCTTCAGATAATCCAAGTGAACTGATCAAGGATGGAAAATTGTGCTTGTACTACTTAAGTGAATGCATGGCATTCATTTATCATTTTTAGGAATGGGTTTTTCCCCTCACAGACTTTATATGCTTTGTATACATGTTGTTACTGATGTATCCTTGCTGCATTTAGATGAAATGTCATATTTTGTGGAACTATATGGATTATTTTTCCATTAGAAGTTCTTAGAAAAAAAAAGAAAAAGAAAAATGACAAGTCTTTATAAACAAGTCATGGATTTGCTCCTGATTGCCCAATAAATAATATTAACCATGTGTAGGGGCGCCCGGGTGGCTCAGTTGGTTAAGCATCTGACTTCAGCTCAGGTCATGATCACATGGTTTGTGAGTTCAAGCCCCGCATCGGGTTATGTGCTGACAGCTCAGAGCCTGGAGCCTGTTTCGGATTCTGTGTCTCCCTTTCTCTCTGACCCTCCCCTGCTCATGCTGTCTCTCTCTCAGAAGTAAATAAAACATTATAAAAAAAATATTTATTAACCACGTGTACATGGGCTTTTCTTCTATATTTAAGATTTTCATTGTGCCCTCAAGTATCTGTGTAGCTGTACTACTAATGAAATAAATGAAGAATTACCATGGATACTGGATGGGTCAAGGTTCTCCAGGAAAACAGAACGGTGGGAAGTGTGTAGGCTCACACAGTTGTGGGAGCTGGCAAGTTCCAGCTGCTAATAACTGAAAGACCCAGGGAAGAGTTGATACTACAACTTATGTCTGTAGGCAGTTGGGAGGCAGAATTCCAGCTTACTCAGAAGACCTCAGTCTTTACTCTTAACCTACCTGATTAGGTTAGACCCACCCACATTATGGAGAGTAATCTGATTTATTCAAAATCTGTTGACTTACGTTAATCACATCTAAAAAAACCTTTCACATTAGTATCTGTACTGATATTTGATCTGAAACTGGGTATATAGGCTTAGCTATGTTGATGCATAAATTAACAATCACAGACTCACAGAGGTAGATAAACATAAAAAACTCGAAGGCAATCTAAATAAATAAAATAGTCAGGAAAGTTTGTTTTAGGGGGGAAAAGCAGATTTGATTAGAAAAGAGACAAATAGTATAGAAGGAATATTAGTAATGAAAACAGCAGGTACTTGGAAGGCAAAAAAATAATAATAATTAAATCATAGTTAGAAAGTTAAGTCAGACTGCTCTAGCAGTCTGCCATCTTATCCCACTCTTTGTTCTGTAAACCTTAATCCAGAAATGCCTTGAATTCCAGGGAAAATCATTTGCTGGCAGAATCCCACTTACTGCTTTTTTTTTCCTTGGAATATAGATAAGAATGCAAATACTATAATTGGCACAGAAAAAAAAATTCCTTCAGTGATATGGAGAAACCCCTGTAATAATTAGAAGATAGAACTCTGGTTTATTAGAGCCATAAACCATCAATAAATTTGAGGTGTTCCAGGATGGAAACTTGATCAATGGCGTTGATGCTGTCTTCTGGCTGTCACTGGGAAGAAGTGTCTGAAACATTCACTTATATAGCTGGCTAAAATCCAGCTGGACCACAGACTGTTCTTTGAGAAGCAAGTTCCTGAGTTAAAATACATATGAATTAGTATCTATTCCTTTACACTCTTTGATAATTAAAACTTTGACGTGTATTAAAATATATGAATCAAATCTTCAATTACATAATGTTACTAGCCAGTAGTACATCAGAGCCACCTTAGACATCTGGTAAGTGTCCTGTTCATCTTTTCCCAACTCCACATTTAGAAATGGCATGTTGGTAACCTGACATTTGTACCACCGAAAGTGACAAATGCCACAAATCAGGACTACTTCCCCCAAAGATTGTTTGTTCAATATTTACATCACTAGTTTCACGTATAAGTTTATTGTTTATAGTGGAGGTATTTATAGATAACAATTTACAATCACACAATATAATTTGTACAATTTCTTTATCATTCAGGTAAATTTCCGTCAAATAGGTTCTAACAAAATCTATGCAGAAAAATTTAGATAAATCACTCTTTCATCTGTTATATATTAATTTGTCTCTCCTTTGTCCATGGTTCCAAAAATCCTTGGAATTTCTTGAGTGATAGGAGTGTCTTTGTAATTTATGATGGTCCTTCAGACCACACCTAAGTTTATGCTAAACTTAAACAGAATGGGAATCAGCTTGACCTTCAGAGAAGAGAAAGGGGCTAGAGATTGAGTTCAATCAACATGGTCAATGATTCAGTCAGTCATACCTATGTAATGAAACCCCAATAAAAACTCTAGACTCAGGGTTCAGATGAGCTTCTCTGGTTAACAATACTCTGTGCATACTGCTTACTTCAAGATATGCCAGGAGGATGAGGCATCCTGACTCCACAGAAAAGGATATAGAAGATTCAAGTTTAGGACTCTCTCACACCTTACCTTGTGTATCTCTTCCTTTGGCTGGTCTGGATTTGTATCCCTTTTTGTTATAATAAAACTGTAATCATAAGTATAATGCTTCCTTAAGTTCTATGAGTCATTCTGGCAAATTATCAAACCTAAGGGGAATATTAGGATACTCTAGATTTAGAGGCTGCTGATCAGAAGTACGTGGCCTGGGAATCCCAAAGCTTGCAGCTGGTGTCTGAAGTAAGGGTAGTCTTTTAGAGATCTGCTCTCTTAACTCATAAAGATTGGTTTAAATCCAATAATTAGCATTGCACATCATAGACCTAAAAATGAAAAATCCAAAAGAAATACAGTATTAAATGGAAATAAATGCACTATATTTTATTACATTTTTTCACATTTCCTATAAAGTTTTATTTGATTCAACCTACAATACTCCTATTTTTCTTTTATCAATTGTCTGCATACACTGATGTCAATAACCAAGCAAATAAGAACTGATAAGATAGACATGAGATGCAACATATAATCATCAAAATCACCCTATCTGTTACTAATGATCACCTTTGACGTTATGTTCTCAAAGAGGAGGAAAAATCTATTTTGTTCATTATGAATGTTCAGACATATTATTCAGAAGCTAGAAGATGGAAAAAAGCAGAGACAGCAAGATACAAATCTACTTCTCTCTTATTTTCATTTTCTCCCTTTCTCACTCTTCTATTTTGAATTTTTGCCCCTTCTGTATTGTCTCTCATTTCCTTTCTTCTAATTGGAGCCACATGTCTTCAAGAAACACACTACATTAATCACTAGAAATAATCATTACGTTAATGAAAATGATTATTAAATTAAACTTGAAATTAAGAGTTGAAATAACATTTTATAGCTTTTAAGTATTATGATGCTAGAGGTGCCTGGGTGGCTCAGTAAGTTAAACATCCAACTTCGTCTCAGGTCATGATCTCCCAGTTTGTGGGTTCAAGCCCCATATCAGGCTCTGTGCTGATGGCTCAGAGCCTGAAGCCTGCTTCAGAGTCTGTGTCTCCCTCTCTGCCCTTCCTCTGCTCACACTCTGTCTCTGTCTCTCAAAAATGAATAAATGTTCAAAAGTTTTTTTAAAGGAAATAAAGGCAAACATGGTTGATGCTTAAAGTATTAAGATAGTTTAATTCATCGGCACTTGCCATTTTATTTAAAGGTGAAGAAATGATGTACGAGGTTAAGTGACCTTCTCCAGATCACAAATAATGGCTGAGTTGGCATATAAAAAACAGATTGAAGATTATTAAATTTTAGGGTGTGTGTGTGTGTGTGTGTGTGTGTGTGTGTGTGTGTGTGTGACATCCAGCTGAAATTGAGTACTGGAGGAAGAGTGATAGGGAACATTAGAAATAATCAAGTAATAAATAAAATCCAGGTGGTTTATTTTCAGAGGAAGTGAAATCTAAGGTAGGGTAGTTACACTGTGTCCTTGGCCTCATTCCCAACAAAGACTCAGCAGAAGTAGCCTTAAATCTTTAGCAATATTCCTTTTTTAAAAACCAGTAAAGTCTCTGAGAATATCTACCCACACCCAGAGAGTCTGGGATGCAACTCAGAAATGACTTTTTAAAATGTAGTTTTTATTTGAAACCAGATTCTGAAACATGATCTAGAAGAGTTTCATCCAATAAGACTCTCTGCAATGATGGAAATTTTATATTTGTGTTGTCCCAAAGTGTAGTTACTAGCCCCATTGTTGGTTACTGATCACTTGAAATGGGACTAATGGAGTTAAGGAATTGAAGTTTTACTTTTATTTAATTTTAATTAATTTCAATTTTAAATGGCTACGCTCTTATACAGAGCAGTACAGAAAAAGACATTTTGATAGCAAGAAAAATACATGCAAAAGATCGCATATGAAAATAAGCATAGCTTAAATGTATGAGAGAGATTCAAATATGTTTAGCAAAGTGTATAGGCTAAGGGGTTGTCTGATGAAAAATTAAATAAACACCAGTGTATATCTAAAGTAAATTGGACAAACCCATAAGGAGAGCCCAACAAAAGAATATTTGCAGTGGATAGCAGGGATTCCTTAGAGAGAATTTATCCAAAGGAATGACAAATCACTATGTTGAATCTGTCCCCCAACTTCCTTGTCAGTGCATACAAGGAATTCAAAACTATCTAGCTCTTGGATACATATCTGGGTCCCTGACACAGAAAGCACTAAAAAAGAAAATTGAAATAACTACCTTATCTGAGTCTGTATAAATTTAGAGTATAAACAACACTCTGAGAGTTAAACCATGTGGAAAGAATTATTTTTCCAACCCCCTTTCTCTGAGATATCCTCAGAATGTGATGAATGGCAGAATGATGGCAGTCTAGTAACTGAGTTTTGGGATTATTTTACTTGTAAGTCATAGAAAACCCAACTTAAATTAGCTTTAGGCAGAAAAAAAAAAAGAGAAAGACTTGGTACGTGTAATTGAAAAATACAGTGGCTGAAAAGCTTTCATACACCATTTGTTTTGCAGGATCAAACAGTATATAAGGAATTAGTCTTTCTGCATCTCGTCTCTGCTTTCCTCAGAGTCAGCTTTACTTACTGTCACCAGCAGTAAATTCAGGCTATTATTTTCCCAAGTTCGAGATTAGGTGAAATGAAGGTGTATCTCTCCACATTTTTAGCAAAAGCCCTAGGATTATGATTGAACTAATACTAAGACACATGCCTATAAATTAATGTATCACTTTGACCAGGGCCGTGTGGTGTTGTGGCCAGGCTTGGCCATGTGCTCACCTTTAGAGATGGGCATAAAATCTGCTCGTTCAACGTCATGTGGACTCACAGAAGCATAGTTCTCTAAGGAAAACAAGAAGGTATTTACTACAAGAAGAGAAAATGAATGCTAAACGACATACTTAATTTTGTCATTGGAGGGCCCCATGGAGGTGGCTCCATCAAATAGGGAAGACACAGAACCTCAGAGAGCTACAAGAGAGTCAGGAAGAGCAATGATGACTAGCACAACTGCACACACACTCAGCGGCTCCTGGTGGGAAGACTGGTCATGAACCCAGATAAAACATCCTACTGGGCATATTAAGTCACAGTTTTGAGATACTGGGACAGTTAAAGATTTTTCATGTTTAATAAATGTGGGGAAAGAGCCAGTAAAATTTAGATTTTACTATTAATGAGATCTCAGTACACTATATATAAATGGGTAGTAGAGAATTTCAGATTATAAAAGGAAGTAATATGCAGATAATTTGTTTTGGGCTAATTTCCAATATATGGCTAGAGCATGAAGGAAAATGATTATAAATTGACAATACAAAAAAGAAATGAGCCATGTTGAAGAAATATATAAATTATATATATGTATATATATAATTTAAAATGTTAAAAATAATTCATATACATTTATACTTAATTGACTTTCAGTAATTTTAAGGCAGACACAATTATTCTCCCTAATATAATAAAAGGGGAAATTTGGGCTTAAAAATGGCAAGGTTCACATAAGATTGTTGTCTTCTAATACAAAATCTTCTCTATTTTTCCATAGATTTCACTAATGTGATAAGCTACTGTAGAAATTAAAGCAATGATGTGATAAAGACAGAGACTGAGGAAGATTATGCATGCAGTTTACTTAAAATAGAGTAAAATGAAAATACTCTGGCATAAGGAGTTTGTAAAGAATTTTATAATAGTATAGGTTTTTAGGGTAGACATTTTAGGGAAGAAATAAACTAAAAGAATAGGTGAGAAGTAGGTAGGAGAAGAAAGAGGAGGTGGGGTAAAAGAGAAGGATAACTGTTCTAGGAAACAAATAAAAAGAAAGAAGTTACAATGGTTATGAAAGAAAATATCCCACCAGTGATCATGAATCCATTGTATTTATCATGAGAGATGAAGGACAGGGTCCAATATTTAAGATCTGGAGAAAGAAAGGAAGAACAGATGTCTGAGCATTTGTGTGTGAATGTGTGTGTGTGTGTGTGTGTGCGTGTGCATGTGTGTGTAGATACACACATTTCTATTTCATTTGGTTGATAGTAGAATAAATATTATCTTAATATTTTATTACTATTTTTTAAAGTTTTTTAAAAATTTACTTACTTTGAGAGAGACTATAAGTAGGGAAAGTTCAGAGAGATAGAGAGAAAGAATTCCAAGCAGGCTCCATAAGTCAATGCAGAGCCTGATGTGGGGCCAGAACTCAGGAACCATGAGATCATAACCTGAGCCAAAATCAAGAGTCAGATACTCAACTGACTGAGCCATCTAGGCACCCCACATTAATATTTTAGATAAAGGAATGAAGTAGAGGTATTAAATAATGACCTAATGTCTCACAGTAAGTTATACGGCTGAGATTAGAATTGAGATTCGCAGATTAAAAAAAAAAAAAAAAAGAAACAAAACATGTTTTCAAATGTCTATTATAACATGAACACTGAATGACAGTGTAAGAATTTGATATATTCAAAATAATTTTGTTTAGCATGGAGCCAGCACTAAATTTAATTGTGAAATAATACATTTTAGGACCTACCCTAGTAAGTATTCTAAGCCATGGGAAATACAGAAAACCTGTGACTGGCATATTAATTGGTATGCATATAACAGAAAACTATTTTTAATTATAATTCTGGTTAGTTATATGTTTCACATATTACAACATTTTGTAGCAGTTTATTTCATGTATTTAGTTTACTGATTTTTAAATTGTGTACATTTATCAATAAATGGAATATCTGATTCCTCAATATTTTTGACCCTTGACATGATATTTGTCAAATTTCTGAGAAAATCCCATTCTCTAGGTCTGTGATATACAGCACTGATTTTCATCAAAAGAATTGTCACTCAGATATTTTTTGTTATTTTCTTTTTCTTTGCAGCCATGAGAGGAGCAAAGAAAATGTTAAATGGGCAGAGCAAGAAATGGAACAGTAGACAATAAGGAAGGCTGGTTTCAGAAGATTCCCTTAAGATTAGAGAAATAAGACTAATATTTCTCTCAAAATTACTTTAGCCTTAGGAAAGTTTAAAGGGAAATATCAGTAAAATCTTTATCATATGGGAAGGCAAGTTGAGAAAGGAAACATTTGTTCACTAACATGTTCTAACTTAGCTCATTGATATGTTGCACTCACTCTTGGAGAGGCTATATTTTTCCTCAGTCTATTTTTTTTTTTTTTTTTTTGCAAAGCAAGAAACAATACCCTTTGTTTATACGATTAGTGGTACAACTACATATTTAAACATTTATCTGTAGAAATCATTCTATTTTATTCCATATTTTCATAGACAATAAGCAGACAAGATATGTGTTTACACATATAGATATTTGTCTTAGTCAGTTAACACTGCTATTATAGAATACCATAGACTGAGTGGTTCAAACAGCAAACATTTTTTTTTAATTTTTACTTACTTAGAGAGAAAGAGAAAGCATGAACTCAGGGAAGGGCAGAGAGAGAGGGAGAGACAGAATCCCAAGCAGGCTCTGCACTGTCAGCACAGAGCCCGATGCAGGGCTCAATCTCACGAATCATAAGATCATGAACTAAGCTGAAATCAAGAGTCAGATGCCTAACCCACTGAGCCGTCCAGGTGCCCCTTAAACAGCAGCATTTATTTCCCACAGTCCTGGAGGCTAAGAAGTCCAAGATAAATGTGCCAGCAAATTGGATGTCTAGTGGGGGGCAGCAGATGGCTGCCTTCTTGCTGTGTCTTCACATGGCACAAAGAAAGATCTTATGTCTTCTCCCCTTCTTCCATTAATCCCATCATAAGGACTTTGTTCCTATGACCTCATTTTCTCCAACCAGTCTCACTTCTAAATACTGTCCCACTGGGGTTTAGGCCTTCGATATATGAATTTGGGGAACAGGGACAAGAACATTGAGTCCATACCAGATAGAGACACGAATTGTGCGTGAAGGGAGGATACTGGGGTGTAAGCATGCCAGGGAGACAGATGACTATAGTCTTTCCCATGCTATTTATAAAAGACAACATTATTTAACAAACATAGTTATTTTTCTGTATACCAGATGCAATGGTTATTCATTTCAAATGAATTTAAAAAGTGGTTTTTTTTCCACTTCTATATCTTATGCCTTACAAAACTGAGAAAGCTATATGCGATGAGATTAAGTGTTAAAGAAGAAATGCATGGTAGGTATACAATATCTAGGATACGAAACACTGTGAGAAATGCTGTACATATCGTATTGCAAAATGAAGGTCAAAGAAAAAAATCAGCACTAACTGGAGTTAATGGGGAAGGTGTCATATAGCAGTCAACTTTTAAAGGAGACTTTGAAGTGTCAATAAAATTCAAGGAGGTAAAAATCAATTTTAATTCGTAATGAAGAGATCCCATTTTATCTGGTGTTTAGTGTGCACCATACTGTGGTTTAAGAATGACTAGTTTTTTGCTTTCAAAGCTTAACTAGTAGCTGTACATTTAACTTATATCCTAACAGACAAAATTAATTGCTGTGCTTTGCTAAGTTCAGAAAGATTTTTCCTTTCATTTAGCTTTCAAGTGGAAGTATTAACCTACCATAGGTATCACTACCTCTCTTTGTAAAGGGAAATAAAAATGTGCAATTAACTTCAGATAATTTCTTAGAAACCTTGTATCCTACTGGGAGATTTCAAGGCAGCAATCTCTTGATGATATATTTCTTTCCACCTGACTTTTGGCTCCTAAAAACATTAGTGGAGCTTTTCAAGTCTGTAAGTGGAAAGGCATGTCTCTGTTAAAAAGACTATTAATGTAGGCCCTAAGTAGAGAGGTTATTAACATTCAAGAAACCGAGACTGTTCATAAACCAGTTCAGAAGATCATCCTACTATTGAGATGGCCCATAGATTTTGAGTTAATACAAAGCACTGGATCAAAGTTTAGAGAGCTACTTAAGAGCAGAAATGAAGCAAGGTTACTCTTGAAAAAGTTACCAGAAAAATAATATAAAAAGAAAGTGAACACTTTTAAGTACAAATTTTCCTCAATTTACATATTGATAAACCCATCATAAGTTGAAAATATAAGTCAAAATGCCCCTAATTTATTTATCAAACCGCATAGCTTAGCCTAGCCTACCTTAAACGTGCTCAGAACACTTACAATGGCCTAGAGTTCAGCAAAATCAACTAACACAAAGCCTATTTTATAATAAAGTGTTGAATATCTTGTGTTTGTTAAATGCTGTACGGAGAGTGAAAACCAGAGTGGCTGTATGAGTACAGAAGGATGTATTGGTGTTTACCCTCGTGATCTCATTACTGACTGGGTGCTCTCACTCACTGCCGCGGCCTGGCATCATGTGAGAGGATGGTACTGCATGCACATCACCAGTCCGGGAGAAGATCAAACTTCAAAATTCAAAGTATAGTTTCTATGGAATGCATAACACGTCCACACCACCATAAAATATGATTTAAAAAAATCGTAATTCAGACCACTGTAAGACAGGGATGCTCTTTAGTCTTAAATTCTCATTTAAACTTAAGTTTAGAAATGTTAGCTATTGGCTGATTTTATTAAAAATCACTTAAATCTGTTCTGATTGTGTAAGGACACAAGTCTAAACCAAACTGACTCCATGAGAGGCTTTAAGTTTCCCCTCTAAACTAGAAGGCCTAAGTTTCAGCTCACCTGAAACTATCAGGCAGTTACACATTACCCAAGGCAGGAGAAACCACCCTTGTAACACCCAATCAGGAAAGGCCAGCGACCACCCTCCACATTACTAAGGGAGAGGCCTATAGATAGAAACTATAGTTAGGATCCTGTTACCTAATGTTAAAGTTAACCCATTAGTTGCTGAACAAGACCCTAGGCTCGCTCTGTGATTGGTTGAATTTAAAGGTACTCTAAACGTTGTAACTGGATCCCGCCAAAAGTAACGAATACTTTAGACAATGTGTATGGTTACACCCACTGTCAATGATGTTGAATAATTACGATTGGATCACTGTTCCCATGCCACAACTTCTGTAACTACCACGTCACAAACCCCAAAAAAACCCTACTCTGCCTTAGTTAGGGGCTAACAGCAAAGATCCACTGAACTGGTAAAGTCTGTGAGCCCGAGCTCGAGCCCGTAATAAAGCCCTTTGCCTTTGCATGAGTGACTCGGTCTCCCCGGTGGTCTCTGGTCGTTGAGGATACTGCGATCTGGGTGTAACAATTGAAAGTATTAAAATATTTACCTTTCAATTTAGCATAATTAAGGCAGATTTTATTGATTTAGTTTACCTGCTAATTGACTGTGAAAAACAGATCACCACTGGCAATACTTTGAGGCAATATCTGTATCCCCTTTCTTTGAATCTGAGCTGACCTTTTTGTAACCAATACAGTGTAGTGAAAGTGACACTCATCTGACTCTCAAACATAAGTCAGAAAAGTCCATACAACTTCCATCTGGCTTTCTGGGAAGTGTCACTCTCTGTATGCCCTCACACCCAGTTGCCATGCTCTGAGAAGCCCAACCCACATGGAAAGCCATAGAAGTCCCTGCCAGAGTGCACCCTTTGATCATTCCAGCTCCAGTGCCACATATGTGAGTGAACATGTGTCCATCAAGATAATTCCCACCTCCAAGTTGTGAGTGATTCCCATGCTCCAGTCTTCCCACCTGAATCCCCAAACATCCTAAATCATAGACAGCCATCTTTGTTTTTCCCACTTCAGCCTGTCCAACTTCTTGACCCATCATGTGTAAGCATAACACAACAAACATTTTATGCCAGTAACTTTCTGTGTGCTTTGTGACATAGCAATAATAACTGAGACAACTTTTGTACAATAGTCTCTCACTTAGAGTAGAAGTTTGTTTATATTCAATCCAAGCTGTGTTGTATCAAAGTTGTGATTGAATACTTACAACTTTTAAACTTTTGTCCTGGTTCTTTAATCAAACTGCATCTCTAAGTTCTCTGTCCTCTGGGAATCCCTTCCCAAAATGTGGTAGTGGGCTCCACATTCCCAGGCCCCCTCACTGAGCCTGGGGCACAAGGCCTCCTGGGCCTTGGCAATCTGCAGCCCTTCCCCACTCTCCTGCACTTCCTCAGGAGACTCTGAGGTCTCCTTTAAGTTCTAAGCTTAACCATATTTTTGTTCCTGCAAGCTGAATGTTGTGAAATATCTCTTTTTACTACATTTTAGTTATTCAACTATGTATTTGGGTTCCCACACTCTCAGGCCAACAAACATTATCCTCAATAAGTTTTCTGATTACCAGAATCTTGTACCAATGCAGAGGCAATCACAGATCTTTGACAAATAATATAAAGTTCTCCAAAATCAAGATATTGATTTGAGATAATCAGGCTCCACCTTTGATTTGCACAGCCATTGTTCACTTACTTCAGTCATTATCTGAGCTAAAAGGAGCAGATAGAATTGCTCTTTTAAATTCAGATTCAGGTAATTGCCTATTCAGATAGATTACAATGGATTGACACTATGTATTTGTTTGACAATGTTTAAATGAAGAAAACATCTGATGCCAGAGGATCTGCAAAGATAATGAAGATGAAAGAGATGGGGCAAAGTCCATGCAATAGAGGGCCCAGAGGTTATGTGGCTAGAGAGCTCTGGGCCATTTCCAGACTGTGTCTACTGGTAATGCTACATTCCCTGAGGGAAGAACCACAGGGAATTAGCTAAGCCCTTGAGGATCACTTCTCTGAACACCAAGGAGGGAAATTTTCTTTCTCTGACTTTTTAGTTTCACTTTGTCTCAAATGTACCAATGTATTTTCATTATTAACTATAGACTTTGCAATTACATATAAAAGGATGTAAAATATTGCAATCCAGTAAGTTAAGCTTGCAATCCAGTAAGGAGATGGACAATTTCAATATGATTTGGTAATTTGAAGTGTGTGTGTGTGTGTGTGTGTGTGTGTTCCCACCTCCGGGTAAAAGAGTAAAATAATATACTTGTGAGAATCCAGATTATTTGCAAGAGTAAGTTTTTCCTTATCAAAATTGTTGGCTGAGGCAAGTATAGTCTGACCACCTGTTTTTCTTACTAATGAGCATGTAGAGCAGATGCTACGAGCTTCCTATCAGTGGTATCTACAAATTCTGGTTCAGCATTGTTCTTGCTCCTGGTTAGATTCCTCAGCTTTAACTTTTCCTCCAGGTTCAGCCATGTTATGACAAGGCAGTCATTGCCTAATTCTTATACATGTTCCAGGAACCAATACAGAAAATAGACTGAAGAATGGTTCACTGTATTTACTAAAACCAATTTGGTCCTGCTGTAAATGAACATTGATGTAGACAATAAACTGATTAAAATTGTTTTCTGGTGGATCAGGAAATAAGCTCTTTAAGGACAGACATTATTTCAGCACAAAGAGCTTGCAAATTTGTAGTTTGGGTTTATCACATTAATATAATGTACACAGCTAGCTGGATTAAAAATGACCTGTCACGGCCACAAACTATTTAGAAAAACAGCATGATTACATGAAATTATGATGACTTCTTTCTTCCATTACCAAAAAACTCTAAGATGTGGTGTTTTTTAAAGAATACGATGTGAACATAATGGAAATAGTTTCTATGAAAGAATCTTGCCTTGTGTTCATTAAATTTCCATATTATTAGCAGTTGTTTCTAGTTAGAAGGCAAATTGAAATTAGTTTATTCTATTTGGAGGAGGGGCAACCTACTGTTCTAAATAATTAACTATAAAATAGAATGTGAGTATGCACAGGAAATGATAAATGTATGGAGCAAGACCTAAAAAGAGTGCTTGAAACCATTACTATTATTTGACAATCTGAAAATAATTTTTTTTGTTCTATTCATTGGGGGAAATCTAGAAATAAATGTAAGAATGATTTAAAAGCCATCGATGAAAAGCTATGACTTTAATTAGTGTCATCATCTTAGGGAAAGAAAAATGTTTCTCACTCAATTCACTGGATACATCCATCTTCACAACACTTGAAGGAATCCCAGGGGGTTAAAAACAAACAACCCAAAAAACCCAGAATGAAAATGTAAATTTAACTAATAATATGTCATAAAGTTCTCTATTAAGTGCAAGTATAATGTATCCCATATCAGTCTGATATCAATATAACACAAGAAAAAATATAGAATGATTTGAAAAAGAAACATATTTCTAATGGTAGTCAGAGGAGGACAGTGAAATATCTGAAAGTCAGAAAGTTTCATTAATGAAAATAGCATATTTTGGGAGTGGGGAAAGAGCTTGGGGAATGTTAAGATTTGACAGATGGTGCTACCAGACATTCTGTTATTATATTTATTCTATATATAATTTTATTTTATTAATCAAAATATATACACAGGACATCTATTAAGTTAATGTAGCCATGCTGTTGTTCTAGGAAATAAATAAATGTTTATGTTTGCTAATCTAGCAGAGAAAATAAGTTATGCATAGCAATTATATATGCTAACCAACAAAAATAATTTCAAAAACTATAAAGTTCAGAAAGTGGAAAGTTTACCTTCCAGTGCAGATGTCACAAATTATTGTGGAGAAGATGGAACTTGACTTACACATTGGAAAATGATGTGAATTTGAGCAATAGCTTTGCTTTCTTTTGCTGACTCCTCCTCCTCTTCCTTCTTGTTGCCCAGTTCTTGTAATGTGGGAATAGAGAAGAAATTCCATACAGTTATCTATGCTCTAAGACTTATTTCCTGTGAAACTTACATATCTGTTTATCTGTCTTTTCTCACTATTTGCCTATAAGATCTCTGAAGGCAAAAGCAATATTTCATTCATCCAGGGGTTCTTAGTGCTACACACAGCACCTAACACAGCTTAGCACAGACCTCAGTGAGAACTATGATGTTAATGAAGAACAAAATAATTAAAGCCTGGGGACAGCAAGGTGGAGAATGTATTGATGGACTGGAATGAAACTGCTTGAAATTGGTAAAGAATGTTATTATTGGGGTTCCTGTGTCGGTTAAGCATCTGACTTTTGATTTCAGCTCAGCTGGTGCAATCGAGCCCCATTTCAGGTTCTGCACTAGGCATGAAGCCTGATTATGATTCTCCCTCTCTCTCTGCCACTCCTACACTCATGTTCTCTCTCTCTCTCAAAAGGAAGGAAGGAAGGAAGGAAGGAGGGAAGGAGGGAAGGAAGGAAGGAAGGAAGGAAGGAAGGAAGGAAGGAAGGAAGGAAGGAAGGAAGGAAGGAAGGAAATTAATGTTATTATGTCACAAGAATTAAAAGAAACCATACTGGGGGATGCATGGATGACTCAGTAGGTTAAGCTTCAGAATTCAGCTCAGAACATGATCTTGTGGTTTGTGAGATGGAGTCCCAGGTCTGGTTCTCTGCTGACAGTTCAGAGCCTGGAGACTGTTTCAGATTCTGTGTCTCCCTGTCTCTCTCTGCCCCTCCCACACTCACACTCTGTCTCTCTCAAAAAATAAACATTAAAAATATTTTAAAGAAAGCATACTGTATTTATGTTAATTCTGACAGGCCACAAAGAGTTCTGACATTGTTCTTCCCTATAAAATAGTAGACTATACCATATTGACATAATATTTTACAATATGCTCATTTCACCTATCTACATATTGTGTGTTACTATATAGCATAACTATATGGTCTCAGTAAAGTCAGAAGGATACCAAAAGATAAAAAATCTCTACATTCCAAATGTATTACATTGTAGAATGGAGAAGCACTAATGGTTAAGATGTAAGCACACAGAATTTGAGGTCAGACAGAACCTGGAATTATCCTGATTCCATTACTTACTTTAAGCTGTTTAGAGTCTCAGTTTTCTCATTTGTAAAATGGGATTGAAATTGAACCATTTCAAAAAAACATTTATTTAGGTATTAAGGAAAGTAACATGTGAATACTTAATACAGTATAAGGGACATGCTGGGCACATTAGAGTGATGGCAGTCAGGTATAAGAACTAGGGTTCCTGTATCACCATAATTCACCATACACCACACACCATAATTCTTTCCATACACCAGTTTAGTCACTACCAGCTAAGTATTACCTTAGATACAAATTACTGGAGGAGAAAACTGAGTCTAATTAAAGGAAAAGTTATTTATCGCACAGATATAATTGTAGTCAGAGAATCTTACTGACATAAGGTTGGATAAAATATTGTTGTTGCAGCCATCCTTTAAAAGTCTCCCTGGGGGAGGAGCTATAGATGGGAAAAGAGTTATCATGAATAAATTAAGGCTCTTTTACATTCTTTCTGTTGTTGCCTTAGCTTGTAGTGATAAGGTACTTGGAGAAAGTTTGTAATTTAGAGGCTAATGCATGTTTTTTTTTTTTATTTTATTTATTTTGAGACACAGAGACAGTGCAAGTTTGGGAGGGGCAGAGAGAGAGGGAGAGAGAGAGAACTCCAAGCAGGTTCTGCACTGTCAGTGTGGAGCCAGACACAGGCCTCAAGCCCACAAAACCGTGAGATCATGGCCTGAGCTGAAACCAAGATGCTTAACTAACTGAGCCACCCAGGTGCCCGGAGGCTAGTGCAATAGATTATTAGAGCAGGATCTGAGTCTGTGGCTCTTGACTCTCTGTAGTGAAACCTCAGTTAAATGCCTTATGAAATTTATTTGTAATTGGTCCATATTACTTGTCCTGTTACTTTATATTATTACATTGTAGCTTTTACCTCTCAGAAAGGAGGCCCTCTCATCAGAGAGGCTATCAGAGCACCAAAATGTGACACCTAAATAGATTTTCATTAAACACCTTTTATTGCTACACATTTTTTATGTTTTATTATGAGGGAAAATGTGAAAATCCACGGACATTTAGTCGGTTGAGAGAGGGAGAATATCAGATAACAAGAATCAGGGTACTCTGGCATAAGACAGCTCATTGGTCTCTCTACCCCTTGCAGTACTTGTCTGTGAGGAGCTTGGAATTAACAAGGGATGTAAAATTTCAAAACAAACAAATAAGCAAAACACCAAAAAAATTCCTGACTGGTGATAGGCTAAGTGGTATGAGTAAACTACCATAAGAGCTTAAAGGAGAAAGAAATAAACTTTAACTAGACACAGAAAACATCTTTGGCTGGGGTGCCTGGGTGGGTCATTTGGTTAAGTGGATGACTTCGACTCAGGTCATGATCTTGTGGTTCATGAGTATGAGCTGTGTTGACAGCTCAGAGCCTGAAGTCTGCTTAGGATTCTGTTTCTCCCTCTTCTCTGCCCCTTCCCTGTTCATGCTCTGTCTGTCTGCCTGTCTTTCAAAATGAATAAGAAAGAAAGAAAGAAAGAAAGAAAGAAAGTAAGAAAGAAAGAAGGAAGGAAGGAAGGAAGGAAGGAAGGAAGGAAGGAAGGAAGAAAAAGGAGGGAAGGAGGGAAGAAAGAGAGAGAAAGAGAGAAAGAAAGAAGAGAGAGAAAGAGAGAAAGAAAGAAAGAAAACATCTTTGACCTGAAGCAGTAAAGTAGGGTATTACTCAGTTATTATTTTAATAATTTAAGCTTGGGGGCACCTGGGTGGCTCAGTCGGTTGAGGCTCTGACTTCAGCTTTGTGGGTTTGAGCCCCGTGTCGGGCTCCGTGCTGACAGCTAGCTCAGAGCCTGGAGTCTGCTTCAGATTCTGTGTCTCCCTCTCTCTCTGACCCTCCCCTGCTCACACTGTCTCTCTCTCTTTCTCAGAAATAAATAAAACATTTAAAAAAATTTTAATAATTAAAATTGGATATTTTTAGAGGTACAAGTATATCCAAAATATGAAATGTTTTGAAAAGTAATGAAAATAATTATGAAATTAATTTTTAAACTGCTTTATTTTTCTTGGGAACATGTAGTCTATGATAGGATGTATGGGTTGTATGTGCATTTTTTAAAAGTAAGAGCTCTTACACTAATTTTAAAGATGTCAAACAAAAAAAAGTCTGAGAAAATAAAATCTGATGATCATTTGAGTTTTACTGAACTTCAAAGATTTAATTAAAACAATGATGTGAAAATTTTAAATTATAGTATACACCTTGAAAAACACACTTGATCTTCTTAGTAAACTAGGTGTGATGATTCAAACTAAGCTTGCAGCAAAATAAAGAAAAGTCCCCAGAACTTATGTTCCATGGCTATGGAAACTTGAGTTTTTGTTAAAAAAGCTTAACTCAAGTGGTTTCCAGTCTTAGGTGTAGTTTCTTGGCTCATTAATAACTACTGTAACCACCAACACAACAGCTTTACAAATAGTGTCACACTTCATTCTCAGAGCATTGCCTCTGGAGTATGACTGTTCACTGTGTAACTTTTGGGAAGTTGCTTAACTGTTAGACTGAGTTTATTCAATCTAAAAAGGAAGAATGTTGAAAATGTCTACCTCATAAAACTATTTTAATAGTTAAAATAATTGATCTTTTAAAATCTTTACCAGAATGTTTTATACATGGCAAATACTCAATAAATCTTATTGATCATTATTTGAACATATGTAATTAGGATGAAGAAGCAGGCTCAAACTGGCTAAGTGGATTTTCCAAGGACAAAAGGTAAAAACCCAAAAAAAGATTTGAAACAAGGTTGCTGTGATTCTAAAGTGTGTAGTATTAGTATTTATGCTATACAGACCCCACATTTATAAAAAACAGCAAGTATTTATTAATTTCCTACTATATGATGATACTATATTGCTCCCGGGATCAAATAATGTAAAATATAAATATTTTAATACACAAAATTTATGTTTTAAGTGAGATTAAGAGAATAAACAAGAAACAAATAGTTGTTTTGGTTTCAGATTGTGTTGAATGCTATCAAGAAAACTGATAGAGTGATAAGAGAGAAAACAGGGAGAGTTCCTTTAGATAGGATAATCAGGGAAGGCTTCACTGTGGAAGTGATATTTGACCTGAGATCTGAAAGATTTGGTTGAGCCATCCAAGCAAACCATCTGAGGGAAGAACATCCCAAGGAGAGAAATCAGGATATTCATATGTTCTTAAATAATACTAGAATGTAGTTTTCCAAAAATAGTCAGGTAGGGAATCGACATTGCTGGAAGAGAGTGAGAATGCAAGATTGCACACCAGCTAGAACATTCAAGGATCTGAGGTATTTGTAAGGAATTTGGATTAAAGTACTAAGAAGTCCTTGAAGGATTTAAGCAGAAAAGTGCAGTAATCTGAATTGCTTTTGTGAGAATGGATTAGGGAAAACCAAATATGAAGAGAGGATGACTATGGTGCAAATTATAGTGGTAACACCATGACCTGGGGACTGTAAATGAAATTGGAAGTCAACAAATTGAACAAGCTAGAAGAAATTAATAAGTTCCTAGAAACATACAACCTACCAAGGCTGAATCATGATAAATAGAAAATCTGAATAGACCAATTACTAGTAAGGAGCTCGAACAGTAATCAAAAACCCTCCCACAAACCTAAGTCCAGATGCCTCCCTGGTGAATTGTGCCATACATTCAAAATAGAATACCAATCCTTCTCTAACTATTGAGAAAATAAGCAAGTAGAGGATTCTTCCAAACCCGTTTTATGAGGTTACCATTACCCTCATATCAAATAAATTGAAAATTTTTTTCTTAAAAAAATAAAGTCAAGAATGTTTTATTTAAAGTATCTCCAAATAGTAATTCCTTTCTTTAAAACAAAAAAATTGCCACCTAATGATCCCCTTTCTCCCTACCTGAGTCAGTGTGTGGAAGCAAGAATAAATCTTTCCCACCATACCCATCAAGAGAGCACATATCTGTTTGGTGAGATTTGGTAATGCTAGATAGTGACACACTTTTTCCTTACAAAAAAGAGGATGAATTATTAAATTGAAGGATTAGAGAATATTCATAACATTTTCAATTTCTAACTGACTTCTGAGAAAAATATCTTCTATTAAAAAGTAAGTCCAGACTTTGAGCCAGAATAGCTTAGGAAGTTGATGCTTTGGCACATTCTTCTGCTCAAAGAAAAATTAATGAAAGCTAAAACATAAAAAGACATCATGGTCAATTTAAAAAATAAGACCTACATTTTCACAGCTAAGAAATGAGCAAAAATGCAAAAAAAGAAAAATTAGCAAGGTAGAGCCACAGGGCTGCCTGGCCCTGGTCCAGAGTGGGAAGAGCCAAACAAAAGCATGGCTTTTGCAGAGGATTACTCTTTCTGTGGCTACTTACTTTTAGCTAAGAGCTAGGGTAGGCAGCTTTGCTTGTGAAAAGAATCTGGAACATAGTAAAGCAATGTCTGAATCTATCCACTATTCATGTCAAACTGTGAAACAGAGACATGGGAGGAACAGAGAGTCTTAAGATTGGGCTATGAATTCATTGAATTGTGGGATTGCTAACTGAACTACCAAAGATACGTCTCTTGCTGAGGACCCAGGAAGGCATAAGGGGTTGGGGCAAGACTTAAGGGGGACGGAGCATACAGGCAAAATTGCTGGTAATGGAACAATAGGAACAAAGGGAGGGTGGGATGACATTATGATGATTTGGAAAATAAAACCTGTTCAAAATGATACTGGAAACTAAAATTCTAAATTACTAGTAAAAATTAATGCTAATAGAGATTTCTCAACAAATACACAATAAGCACATGAATGTTCTCAAAAATTAAATTTATGGCAAAGATTGTTGAGGATTTTTTTAATTTTTTTTAAAAAATGTTTTATATATATTTGTGACAGAGACAGAGCATGAGAGCAGGAGGGGCAGAGAGACAGGGAGACGCAGAATGTGAAGCAGGCTCCAGGCTCCGAGCTGTCAGCACAGAGCATGACGAGGGGCTCGAACCCGTGAGCATGAGATCATGACCTGAGCTGAGCCGAAGTCAGGCTTAACCAACTGAGCCACCCAGGCACCCCTGATCAGGATTTTTTAACAAGTTGTTTTTGGGATGCTCAAATAAGTAGGTAAAGAAATGTAACCTCTTAAAAAGAATGCAAAAATATAGCCAAAAAGAGGAGAAATGAAACCAGAATAATTAGATGTAAAAAGAACTCTGAAATTATTGAAAGAAAAAAACTATCTATATCTGTATCTATATCTATCTGTATCATCTATATCCACACACACACGTATATTCATACATCTAAGGATTAAAGGTTATACTTAATAGTTTTAGATAATAAGATAGGAAATATATTCAAAACTTCAGAATATAAAGATTAAAAATTATATACAAATTTGACTTCCTAAAACTAAATATATATATATGAACTTATATACATATATATATATGAACTTATATACATATATATATATGAACTTATATACATATATATATGAAGAAATTAGTAAGAAAGGGAAAATGCAAGTCTCACAGTGGAAGAATTTTTTAAATATCTATAACTAATGATGGACTAATATATAAAATATGGAAATAATAAATCATAACGGGGAAAAAACCAGGTAACTGTATTAGTCATCTTGTGCTGCCATAACAAAATATCATAGCCTAAATGGCTTAAACTAAAACAATTTATTTTCTCATGATTCTGGAGGCAGAAAAGTCTAAGGTCGAAGGTCTGGCAGAGTTCATCTTCTGGTGAGAGCTGTTTTCCTGGCTTGTAGACTGCTAGCTTCTCTCTCTGTTATCTCATGGTCTGTCCTCAGTGCTATGTGCACTTGGAAAGAGCAAGAAAGATCTCTGTTGCATGTGCTCAGTCTCTCTTCCTCTTCTAATAAGGCCAGTGATACTGGCTGCTGATAATAATTATGCTGGGGGAACAGATATAAACCATGACTATCGCAGGTAAACTGTACACCCCACCACATATTCACCAGATTAGCAAAACATAAAAATGTGAAAGCAGCAACAATTGGTGAGAATGTACAGCAACTAGAACTTATACATTTTGACAATAAAATTATAAGTTAGTAGCACCCCCTTAGAACATATTTACTCCTCTATAAATGCCATAGAGAAAACTGTGTACTTTTGCACCAAAATATGTATAAATGACTATTCATAGTAGCATTATATGAAATAGCAAAATACCAGGCATAACTCCTCTTTATGGTATGTGAATATAAACTAATGAAAATAGCAATAAAGAGAAACATATGACAACATAATTTTGACCAAAAAAAACATTAGATAACATAATTTATACCATAATATTATGTCTTAGCCTAGTAGGATGGTTAATTTTATGTACTCATTTGGCTAAGTCACAGAACCCACATATTTAGTCAATATTCTAGATGTTTATGTAAAGGCATTTTTATGTGGTATTAACATTTAAATACATAGGATTTGAATACAGTAGATTGACCCTCATAATGTGTGTAGGCTTCACCCAATCAACTGAAAGCCTTAATAAAAAGATTGTCTTCCCCTGAAGAGAGAGAATTCAGCCAGCAGACTGCCTTGAGACTTCCTACAACTCTTGTCTGTGTCTCCAGCTTGCAGGCCTACCCTAGAGATTTTAGACTTACCAATCTCCATAATCACTGGAATCCAATTCTTAAAATTCCTCTTCCTCTCTGTTATATTTCATGATACTTAAAATAATAATAAATGAGATTTTAACTGATATTTTCCTACAAGTTTTCTATACATCTTTAAATCTGTACCCTATGCAGTTGGCACTGTTATTGCCTCATTTTACAGATGAAGAAACTGAAACAATAAGGTTAAATAGTGTGTCCAAAGGCATACAATGAGTATATAGAAGGATGAGAAGAGCTAAGATGGTAGCTTAGTAGGAGAACTCTAGGCTTGCCTCGTCCCTTAAACACAGTTAGATAACTATCAAACCATTCTGAATAGCCAAGAAATCAATCTCAGATCAGTTTCAAACTGCACAACTAGAGGGAGACAGGATGCCACATCATGGAAGGCAGGAGGTATGGAGACATGGTTTGGAGGGGAAACGGATCACAGATCACAGTGCTGCGGAGGGGAAGGAGCTCTGGTCTGGAGCCTTGGTCACTCCCTCTTCTTGCAGTGCATCTGAGATAAGCATTGCCTCTAAGGACAGAAGAGCTGGCAGGTGCAATTCCCTCCCCTACTCCTCAGTTTAGGCATGGAGACACCTGCTGAAGTGTGGCTAACCTAGACACAGGCTTTTTAGTGTACTTTGTTAGAAACCTCATGATCTTGCTCTCTGGTGCACCTCCTCTTCTGGGTCAAACCTGCATCAGTCCCAGTATAGCAAAACCCTCCCCCAGAAGACCAGCATAAGTCGCCATCACGCCAAGTCCTTTAAGTTTAGAGTTTAAAACTCAGCTAGCCTGCCTGAGATAGAGCCCAAAGTGCACTGCACTGCTCCAGGCAGGCAAGCTGCCTGGACAAAGAAAGTATAAATTCGTAATCTGAAAAAAAATCTCGGATGCATGAGGGAAATTACTTGCACTTCTGGGAGGACTTCCCTAACAGTGGCAAGAACAACTCCCCTCTCAAGGCACAAAGGAGTGGACTGTCTATACTTCCATTTCCTGGCCCTCAGCATAAACCAACTCCAGTAAATAATGCAGTGCCTATATTGGCTGCCTAACCCATTTTCACCAAGCTCCACCTCACCACTCCCACTCTGCCCCTGTCTTCACTGTATGGCTTTTCTTGGGCAAGTGTGCTTGAAAACGAGCACAGTGGTCCCTTCCCCCAGACGAGCACAAACCACCACATACACCACATCTACTGACCACAGAGTTCTGAAAAGCTTTAACTCTTCTAGCATCAGGTCTCTTTTAACAAGCCGCTCTAAGCACACCTAGTTAAAACTCACCACGCTTTGTCCAAGGACCAAATCCTCCCCACTGCAGGCAAGGAGAAACTTCAGAAGACTGACCTTAGAGGTAGAGCAGCCAAAACATAGCAACACATTGCACACAGCACATACCAGAGACTCCTGCTGGAACGCCAGGTCCTGAGCAGTATATCACCTCTTTTTCATAAAGTCATTACTCTTGGGAACAGGAAACATACTGAGCACAAAAGACAGTAAACTAGAAAAAATGACAAGATGGAGGAATTTATCCAAAAAACAAACAAACAAATAAAACAAAAAAAAAACAAGAAAAGATCATGTCCAGAGATCTAATCAAAACAGAAAGAAGTAATATTCCTGATCCAGAATCTAAAGCAACAATTATTAGGATACTAGCTGGGCTTGAGATAAGGATAGAGGACATCAAGGGTAAAAAAGCTTAAAACTAAATGATTGAATGAAAAATACAATAACCAAGATTCAAAATTGACTAGTTATTATGACCATAAGTATGAACGATTCAGAGGAATGAATAAGAGATACAGAAAACAGAATTATGGAAAATAATGAAGCTGAACAAAAGAGAGAAAGAAAAAACGTGTATCATTAAAGTAGACTTAGGTAACTCAGTGAATCTATCAAATATAATAACATTTGTATCATAGCAGTCCCAGAAGAAGAAGAGAGAAAAGAAGGCAGAAGGTTTATTTGAGGAAATTATAGCTGGAAACTTCCCTAATCTGAGGGGGAAAAAAACAGACTTCCAATTCTAGAAGGCACAGAAAACTCCCATCAAAATCAACAAAAGCAGGGGCACCTGGGTGGCTTAGTCGGTTAAGTGTCCGACTTTTTGCTTAGGTCATGATCTCGCGGTTCGTGGGTTCGAGCCCCGCGTCGGGCTCTGTGCTGACTGCCAGCTCGGAGCCTGGAGCCTGTTTCCGAGTCTGTGTCTCCCTCTCTCTCTGACCCTCCCCTGCTCACGCTGTCTCTCTCTCTCCTAGAAATAAATAAAAAATATTTTAAAAAAAAATCAACAAAAGCAGACTAACACCAAGACATATAGTTACACTTGCAAAATGTAGAGATAAAGACAAAAATCCTAAAAGCAGCAAGACAAAAGAAGTCCCTAACTTACAAAGAAAGAAAGATAAGAAACTTAGCAAGCTAGAAAAAAAGTTGCATGATATATTTAACATGCTGAATGGGAAAAATCTGCAGCCAAGAATACTTTATCCAGCAAGGCTATAATTCAAAATAGAAGAGGAGATAAATAGTTTCACAAACAAAAACTGAAGGAGTTCATGACCACTAAAAGAGCCCTACAAGAAACATTAAAGTGGACTCTCTGAGTGGGAAAGAAAGACCAAAAGTGACAAAGACAAAGGAACAGAGAAAATCTCCAGAAACAACAACACAAGTAATAAAATGACACTAAATCCATACCTATAAATAATTTACTTTGATTGTAAATGGGCTAAATATGCCAATCAAAAGACAGAAAGTGTCAAAATGGATTAAAAAATATGACCTATCTATATAGTCCCTACAATAAACTCATTGTAGATCTAAAAACACCTATGGATTGAAAGTGAGGGAATGGAGATACATTTACCATGGAAGTAGACATTGAAAGAAAGCCAGAGTAGCAATATTTATATCAGACAAACTAGATTTTAAACCAAAAACTATACCAAAAGATGAAGGACACTACATCATGATAAAGAGGTCTATCCAACACGAAGATCTAATAATTATAAATATTTATGCTTCTAACATCAGAGTCTACAAATATATACAACAATTAATAACAAACATAAAGGTACTCATTGATAATAATACAATAATAGTAGAGGACTTTAACAATCCACTGGACAGATCATCTAAGCAGAAATTCAACAAGGAAACAAGGTTTGAATGACAACCGTGGACCAGAAGGTCTTAACAGATATGTTTAGAGCATTTCATCCTAAAGCAGCAGAATACATATTATTTTCAAGTGCATATGGGATATTCTCCAGATCACATGCTGAATCAAAATTAGTCATCAACAAGTACAAAAATATTGAGATCCTACCATGCATATTTTCTGACCACAATGCTATGAAGCTTGAAGTCAAACATAAGAAAAAAATTGGAAAAAACACAACACATGGGGATTAAAAATATCCAAAAAAGAATGAATGGGTCAACCATAAAATCAAGGAAAGAATTAAAAAACTAATGGAAACAAATAAAAATGAAAATATGATGGTCAAAACATTGGTATGCAACAAAAGTAGTCATAAGAGCAAAGTATATCAATACAGGCCTACCTCAAGAAACAAGAAAAAACTCAAATACACAACCTAACCTTACACCTAAAGGAGCTATAAAAAGAACTATGAATGAAGGCCTAAAGCCAGCAGAAGAAAGAAATAATAAAGGTTAGAACAGAAATAATTACATAGACACAAACAAAAACAGTAAAAGAGATCAATAAAATCAGGAGCTGGTTCTTTGAAAAAGAACTCTCACTACTGTTATTTAACATAGTACTAGAAGCCATAGCCTCAGCAATCAGACAGCAAATAGGAATACAAGGCATCCAAACAACAAGAAAGAAGTCAAACTTCCACTATTTGTCGATGACATGATACTTAATATAGGAAACCTAAAAGACTCCATCAAAAAATTACTAGAATTGATAACATGAATTAAGTAGAGACACACAATATAAAGTCAACATACAGATATCTGTTGCCTTTCAGTACATCAATAATGAAGCAGGAGAAAAAGGAATTGATCTCATTTACAATTGCACCAAAAGCCATAAGATACCTAAAAATAAACCTAACAAAAGAGATAAAAGATCGGTACTTTGAAAACTATAAATCACTATGAAAAAATTGTAGGTGACACAAAGAAATGGAAAATCATTCCATGTTCAAGAATTGGAAGAACAAATATTGATATAATGTCTATACTACCCAAAGCAATTTTTCGATAGTATACAATCCCTGTCAACACACAAGAAGCAATTTTTTTGTCAGAATTATAACAAACAATCCTAAAATTCAAATGGAACCACAAAAGAGCCTGAATAGCCAAAGCAATCTTGAAGAAGAAAAGCAAAGCCAAGGGCATCACATTTTCACACTTTAAGGTATATTACAAAGCTGTCATGATTAAGACAGTATGGTATTGGCATAAAAACAGACACATTGATCAGTGGAACTGAATAGAAAACCCAGACATGGACCCACAACTATATGGTCAACTAATCTTCAACAAAGTAAGAAAGAAGTCCAATGGAAAAAATATAGTCTCTTCAACAAATGGTAGGACAGCAAAACCCAGAAGAATGAAGCTGGACCACTTTATTACACCATATACACAAAACAATTCAAAATGGATGAAAGACCTAAATGTGAGACAGGAAACCATCAAAATCTTAGAGGAGAACATAGGTAGGAACCTCTTTGACATAGCCCATAGCAACTTCTTACTAAATACTTCTGAAACAAAGGATACAAAAGCAAACAATGAGGTATAGGGAATTCATCAAGATAAAAGCCTTCCTCACAGTGAAGGAAACAACAAACAAAACTAAAAGCAACCTTCAGAATGGGAGAAATATTTGCAAATGGCATATCTGATAAAGGGTTAGTATCCAAAATCTGTAAAGAATTTATCAAACTCAACACCTCAAAAAACAATCCAGTTAAGAAATGGGCAGAAGACATGAATAGACATTTGGCCAAAGAAGACATCCAGATGGGTCACAGATACATGAGAAGAAAAGATGCTTAACATCACTCATCATCAGGGAAATACAAATCAAAACTATAATGAGGTATCACCTCACCTATCAGATTGCTAAATTAACAACACGGGAAACAACAGATGTTGGTGAGTATATGGAGGTTAGGGGATCCTCTTACATTATTGATGGGAATGCAAGCTGGTTCAGTCACTCTGGAAAACAGGTTGGAGATTCCTCAAAATGTTAAAAGTAGAACCGCCCTATTACCCAGAAATTTACCCAAAGGATACAAAAATATGGATTCAAAGGGATACATGCATCCAATATTTATAACAGGATTGTCAACAATAGTCAAATTATGGAAGAAGTCCAAATGTACAGAGATTGATGAATGGATAAACACATGGAATATTATTCAGCCATAAAAGAAGAATGAAATCGGGGCGCCTGGGTGGCTTAGTCGGTTAAGCGTCCGACTTTCTCTTAGGTCATGATCTCGCGGTTCGTGGGTTCGAGCCCCGCGCCGGGCTCTGTGCTGACTGCCAGCTCAGAGCCTGGAGCCTGTTTCAGAGTCTGTGATTCCTCTCTCTCTGACCCTCCCCTGCTCACGCTGTCTCTCTCTCTCTCCTAGAAATAAATAAAACATTAAAAAAATTCTTTAAAAAAAAAAAAGAAGAATGAAATCTTGCTATTTGCAACAACATGGATGGAGCTAGAATGTATTATGCTAAGCAAAATAAGACAGTCAGAGAAAGACAAATAACATATGATTTCACTCATATATGGAATTTAAGAAACAAAACAGATATACTGTTTTGTATAGAACTATTTTGTAGAGGAAATAAAAAGAGAGTGGCAAACCATAAAACAGACTCTTACCTATAGAGAACAAACTGAGGGTTGCTGGTAGGGAGTTGTGAAGGATGGATTAAATAGGTGATGGGTACTGAAGGGCACCTGTGACAAGCACTGGGTGTTGTATGTAAGTGGTGAATCACAAAATCATATGCCTAAAACTAAACTAAAAGAGAGAGAGAGAATGTAGAAGATCCAGAATTTACACAAGGCCAACTGATTTCCAAGTTCATGTTCTTGGGAAAAAATAATCTTTAGGTATTGCATATACCTAAAGATTAAACAAATACTTAATGTTTTTAGACAATAAGATAAAAAAACTTTATTCAAGAGTTTCCAAGTTTAAATAGTATAATTCACTAATAGTGACACACTAGTATAATTGACTATCAGGACAAGGCCCTATGAGAGAATATTAAAATGTTGCAGATCATTAGCTATGTTAGTTTTTATATTTACTACAGTGTAATGAATAAATAAATACTGAAATTGAATAAAATGTTTTTAGGTCACTGATATAGATTAAGCTGTGAAGATGCAGGTATCCTTGATCAGAATGACCAAACTACTTCAGAAGTTTTTTTCCCCTAAATATTATGTGGCCCACATTATATTTGTAACATAATTCTTACCACCTTTATGCAGAAATTATTTGAAACACAAATATTTTCTCTTCTGGATCTTGGAACTCCCTACCTATGAAGTGTGAGTAGTGGAGATATAAAAAGGAATAAGGGGAACACCTGGGTGACTCAGTCAGCTAAGTGTCCAACTGTAGTTCAAGTCATGATCTTGCAGCTGAGTTCCAGCCCCGCATTGGGCTCTGTGCTGACATCTCAGAGCCCAGAGCCTGGTTCAGATTTTGTGTCTCCATCTGTCTCTTCTTCTCCCCTGCTTAGGCTCTGTTTTTCACTCTCTCAAAAAAAAATAATTAATTAATTAATTTAAAGGAATAAGGAAAAAGCAAAAACTAAAAGAAAAAGCAATGAAGTTGACAATATCTCAATATTTAACTATAGTGAGCATAGGTCAAGCCACATCATTCAGAATTTTCTTCAGAGAATGATCTAAACTAAGGGAAGAAAGATGAGATGTATGTGCAAGAAGCATTCCATCAGTTTTATTTCTAGTCAGTAAAATAAGTTGTTTAATTTACTTTCTTTAGATAATTGTTTGCAATATTGCATTAATAGAAAAGCACTTATGTTCACAGTATTAAAAAGAGTACAGTTTCAGGACACCTTGGATTGCTCCGTCAGTTGAGTGGGCAACTCTTGATTTTGGCTCTGGTCATGATCTCACAGTTTTTGGGATCAAGCCTTGTAATGGGCTCTGGGCTGACAGCTCAGAGTCGGCTTGGAATTCATTCTCTTCCTCTTCCTCTCCTCCCTGTCCTGTCCCCCCCACCACCAAAATAAATAAGTAAACTTTTTTAAAGAGTGTAGTCTCACTGTTTTAAGTGAGTGTTTGGGGTACGACCACAGGAAAAGAGGAAAATTGCCTTGTGAAAACATATTTTGTTGATTAATTTTTAATATTTAGATTTGCCATCCTTCTACTTCAATATGAAAAATCTAAAAGTTTGACCTTGCATGATAGGATAATTTTAAAAGTACTAAGATTTGAGCTTTAGAATTATTTGAGCTTCAAACATCTTAGTATCAACATAAAACACTACTTTATTTTGTATTCCATTATATTTATTTGTTTGTTTAATATTTAAATCTAAGCATTAATATTTATAACTTCTAGATATAGTAAAGTGTCAGTGTTTTCTAAATTTAGTGATTCGTTGAAAAATAGCTAAGCTGAAATTGATTTAGCACATTCTTACTTCATAGAGAGCCCAAATTAATAATGAAGAAAACTTTGGTAGGAATAATCAAGAATGTAAGAAATATACCCTCAAGCTACATGACACTTCAAAAGCACATAGCACAGGGAACCATAGAAAGCCCGATTATAATTTATTCTGATATAGTCATTAAAATAAAGTCCCCTGGAGGTTTTAATAAAGTACTACTTTTATTGCTTGTACTCTAAATTTAAAGGCAGCTTTTATTTGAAAATAATCATTATTTATCCTTTTTTACTAATTTCAAATGATATATTACTTTCTTTTATTAGTGATTCAGATTTCCAATTATTGAATGTTTCTCTACATTCCAGTTCACCTGTGAGCTATAGAAGGTCATGCCATCTTGTTATGTTACTTAATTTTTACCAAATTTCACATACATACACACACATTAGTGGTTAGAGTCCATCTAGTTCTCTGAACATAACCTTCATGAGGGCAGGAGTCATATTTATTTTATTGTTAAAGTACCTTTAATCATAAGAAAGCATTATGTATTGATAATGTGCTTTAAAATCATTTGATTAATTACTGTTTAATAGATAATATAAGCAATATGACTGAGACTGCTTTCCATCAAATATATTCCTTTTTAATGCAAAAGGGATTGAGTAAAAGATAAGAAGCTAGCAAAGGATACTTGGAAAAAGTAGTCAAAATGTAGGAGGTCAGCTAGAAATGTTTTGTTACAGAACAAAGTGAAAATACTTTTTAAAAAAGAGTAGTTAGTTGAGAGATTACATTGGATGAAAAGAAGGTGTTTGAATAAAACTGATAACAAAAGAGGTCATGGATAGCTTTGACATGAGTGGGTTTTCGAAAGGTAGAAAGGCTGATAGGAATGGATTCAAGAGAAAATAGGAAATGAAGTAGTAGAAGCAATGAGGACACTCTCTAGTGGGTTAGTCAAGGTGATTAGGCACTCTGTGTTCGCTAGATAGTGCTATGGAAGGTGGTAAGCCCCTACCCTCCCTCCCACAGACCCTGAAATAGGGACACTGTCCTTCTTAAAGATTATATTTCAAAGGAATAGTTCCTAGGTCATTGAAAAAGACTTTTCTAGGTTACAAAATTGGTAAGGGCTGAAAGAATTGAAAATTGTGAGTTTCTAAAGTAAATGCTTTATGAAAAGACAGCTTTGGTGTCTGTCTTCCAAAAGAAACCTGTCTAAAGTGTAGTCAAGCTAAGGAGAATATTAAGGCCTCCTTGGTCACATTAGAATCTGTGGCAGATATGGATGGATGTCAGAGTGGGATAACTAATACATAGTGAAAAGTGTCAGGATCAATGGATTAAAGGCCATAATAAAATGGATAATGGTAAATTTGAAATATTTTCCTGCTAAAAATAAGCAGGAAAATTAGGGGCTGGTAGTAAGCAGAAAACTTGAAATCGAGGGTTTAAAAAAATAGCACAAAGTAGGGGCACCTGGACAGCTCAGTCAGCTGAGTGTCAGACTCTTGATTTTGGCTCAGGTCATTATCTCATGGTTTGAGATCCAACCCCGTTTCTACCTCTGCATTAACAGTATGGAGCCTGATTGACACTCCCTCTGCCCCTCCCCCCTTTCAAAATGAATAAAATCAATTTTAAAAACTAGTATGAAGTTATAAATAGTAAAATATTCTAGGCTATAAACATAGCCTAGAAGTGGGAGGCTGAGGTGAGATATAGAAGTTATTTGAAGATGGACACATCCAGATTATCACTAAGTCAGATGTTTCGTTAACATGACTGTTTAAGTAACCTAGAGTAAAGATAGGCTCACTCACCGAGAGATGTAAAGGAAGCCTGGTGTTAAGGTCTTAACAATTTCAGTGTTTAAGAACAACTTGGAAACTTGGAAGTCATAGTAACAAGGAAGTGCTTTGATCTGATGGCCAACAAGAAAAGCAGTTGTATTTTTGTTTTTTGTTTTGTTTTTCTTTCTAGTGTAGAGGGAGTGGGAAGGAGCAGAAAGGAGGAAGAAGCCAGCTCCAGGGATTGTATGCAAAATGAGAAGGTAACAGCCACCATTTGAGAGGGCTATGGAGGAGTGATAGCTTTTTGTTTGTTTCCTTAGTGTTTCAGATGGATCAAGAAGGTGAAAGCAATATTCTGAGAAGCTTTTGAGGATATGAAAGATTTGGTTATGAGTTTCAAATGGAAGTATTTGTGGGATTTGGAAGGGATGGGAGATTAAGTCAGATCATGGACTCTGCAGAGCCACTTGGATACATGTCTCTATGACAATAGGTCATCGGAAAGTTTTTGACTTATGGTAAGAGCTGAATAAATAGGATTGCAACAAATGGAATTACTACTGTTGTTCTCTTAGAGTAATGGAAGTAATCACTGTAATCATTGCCTCCTTCTAGGAATTAATCTCTGGGGCGGTGTAAATCCTGAGACAGATGGTGTCCTGGCAGAGGGAAATGACTTGCCAGGAACAGGGGAGAAGGCTCTGTAGGCTTCTCTCAAATCTCTCTGTAGGCAAGGTCATTCTCTGAGAAAGGAGTTTTACCAAGGCCTCTTGATTATTGTGATGGTGATTGCTCCAATTAAAATGAAAACTTTGAGCATTACAATTAAATGATGCATGATGTTATTATGGTAGCATTAAAAACACATAAATGCTTAGTCCTTCACTTACTATTTAACTAAAAAGATTAACCATTTGTGGATAATTACTACTGGGTAAAACACTACTGTTGACATTTACCCATGGATCAGTTTAAATTGTATTTTGGAATATTCATTTCTTTTCCCCCTGGAAAGTGAAGAAGAGAAAGTGATTTAATAAAAACATCTCCTTAGTAATATTTACCTGCAATCCTCTACTTGTGAGTTTTATGAACTATCATAGAAGACAATGTGCTATCACAAAGATAAATGCTCTTCATGGGAGATGGCTTTGTTTTTTTCACAGACTCTCCCTCACTCCTGTTTTCCATACCCACAAACTGTCAGCTGCCAACCACGGTAGTTACAATCCAGTGCGAGACATCCTATAAAGAAATGTATTTTATGAAATCATTCTGCCTACACAGGCTTGCTATTTGGTCAATACTGACAAATTCCTATAGCCAACAAGGCACTGTGTCAAAATGATGTTTCTTTATAACTTGTATTAATGCTTTTTAAGATCTAGACTCCTGAAGTACACACTTTTTAGTCGATTTTAGAGACCATGGATATTTCCCTAAAAATAATGCTGAATGTGAGCTTGTGTTTGTTTTAAATGTACAAAAAGAAATGGAGTTTCAAAACAATCTAATGAATCATATGTATATATGTTTATAAACATAGATTTATGTTTACAATGCAATTATTTACTGTATAGGAAGATTCTATACATCAGGGAAGCATCTGGAGGAACAATACATCAGGCTTTTATTTCTTTACTTATGATTGTGAATTGTTACATCAAAAAGGAACACAAAATCCATTTTGTGTGTTTATATGTACACACATGTACACACACACACACACACATACAAACACATACCTGAAGACTTGACCCCCAAAGTCTCTTTCAAAAAAACATAAATGAGATGAAAGATGGACTGAATTCCTTGGTGGCACATAGAAAGCAGACAAGTAGCTCAGGAAATCAAATCCTGTTTTAAGCTTGGCACATTTAAGGGAAAGAAGGGTCTGAAAATGTCATAAAGCCACAGATAATGCTGGCATAAACTAAGTCATTTCCAAACTAACCAGATGGAAAGGTTAAAAGCCAAGTTAGCTGTTGATGTGTGGCTACCTTATAACAGAGACCTCTAACAGCTTTGTATATATACAAATATTTTTTCAGTCATCCAACAAATATTGAGTTACTACTTGGTGCCAGGCACAATTCTATGCAATTGGGATATATCAGTAAGTAAAACAAACAGAAATCTGTGCCCTGAGGGAGCTTCTAACAATAAATATTGTAATAGGGCTAGGGGGAAATGACAGTGCTGGCCCAAGATGAAGGGTAGTGGTTATGATTGTAAATAAGATTGTCAGGAAGACCTCAGTGAAAAACTATTTGATGTTGGAGGCAGTAAAAGTAAAAAATCCACAAACACAAATGTAAGGTCTTTCATAGTTGAAGGTTGAGGGGTAAATATCTTTTAAATCCCTTCAGTGCCTTGCATATAAAAAGTGACCAGAAATTGTCTAAAATATATATAAATTTGTATGTAAAATATATGTATATGCATGCATACATAAATATGCATAAAGAAACATGAGAGATGATATAAGAGGTACAAAGATGAAAAAGAGAATAACATTCATCACATGGTATTGAACATCCTTCAAGATGGTTTACCACTATTTATTTCTCCCAATGATATCACAAAACACCATAAAATAGATATTAGTATTCTTGTTTTACAAATGAGTTTCAGGGAAGTTTAAGTGGATAAGCAAATATCCACTATCACATAGTTGTTACATGCCTTACCTGATCACAAGATATATGCTTTTCCAATGCATTATATCATTTTCTTATGAGCATCATTCCCTACCCATCTCATGGAGAAGATGAGACCCAAAATAAATTTTCACAAAAAAAACAAATTTAAAAGAAGCCAAAAAAGAATATGTGATATGGGAAGAGAAATTACTAAATCCTATGAGATTTCATATGAAGACCATATGATTTCTGGAGAATTTAAGAGGTGCTGTTTTGACTTAGGTAAGAAAGAAAGAATTCAAGAGATTTGACTAGAAAGCTAGGCCATTTAAAGCAGAGCAAATTGAATTACCAAGCTGAGCTAAATTTTATAGTTTTTTTTTTTTTTTTGGCTTTGTTTTCATTCTCATAATGAAAAGGAGTATAAAGTAACCTGCAGGCAGAGAAGGAACCAGGCACATCAGAAAGATTTAAGTATCAAATGAAAGAAAGGATAGTTGATGGAGCAATGTCCTAGATGCAATAGGGCACATAGTTACCACCATCTTTTGTTATTGTTTTAACATTTTAGCACCTCTGCTGTCAGAATGAGTCTTACAAATGATATTATAAGAAAGCATCATTATCAAATTTTAATGACAGCATTTTTCCTTTCTTAGTAATATGTAAAGTAATTGTGATTTGTATAAGGAATGGGTCTTCATTTTGATGGAATACAGTAGATATGAAAGATTTGTATATTTTGTGATTTTCAGATTTATAATTTTTAGATTCTTTTAAGTTTATTATTTATTTTGAGAGAGAGGTGACGGGGGCAGAGAGAGGAAAGATAGCATTTCAAGCAGGCTCTGCCTTGTCAGCATGGAGCCCAATGTGGGGCTTGAACTTCAGACTGTGAGATCACGACCCACAGTCAAGATTGGATGCTTAACCAACTGAGCTACCCAGGTACTCCTATACATTTTAACTTTTCAAAAAAATGTCATTTATTTTCCCTCATTTTCTTTCACCTACACTGCAACAAAACTCACATCTTTCGTGTTCATAAAAATCCTTGTGTCTCAAATTATGTGAAATTAGTGAGTACAAGGGCTATACTCCTGATTCTGCCCATCCCTTACCCTCTGCTCTATCTCTAGGCTATCTCCTATACTCCTCCACTCCCATATTTTCATCTCTTACTAATAACTCCCTTGTTTACATCTTCAATCTCCACACCTTATAAATTACAGGCTCATATTTCCCACCACCTTTTGATCATATCCCACTCAGATATGTCTAATAGAAGTTTATTGTCTCACATTAGCCTCCCCTTCAAAAAATAGCTACAAAAAACCCCTAACTTTGTATTCTTGATCATGATTAAAGAAGTCAAAATCAGCATATTAATCCAAGTTAGAAATCTTAGTTTAGTATAAATATTTGACTCTATCTACACTTGGTCACCAGGCACACATTATTAGTCTCCAAGTCTTACTGATTCCACTCACTAAGTCCTCAGAGGTCATCTACTTGTTTTCTTTCAATAATTATTTTTATTTAATAATTGAAATAATTCATACTTATATAACAGTTCAGCAATACTGAAGAGTCTAAGGGAACACTGATTGACCTACACTTTGCTCTTGATTGCCAATTATTGTTAATAACTTACTGCATATCATTCTGGAATTATCATTTGCTTACACAAAGATAAGAACATATATAAATGTTCCTACTACTTTTTACTACAAATGACACCAGTAAAGCTCTAATATTTTTCCTTTAAACTATTGAATAGTTTCCTCATTCTTTTCTTAAAAACTTTTAATGTTCTCCATCCACAATTATACGTAACACTGAACTTACCAGAATACAGAAATCTTATGGCTAAAAAATGATTTCCTTATCCTCAGATGCCTTGTTGAGGGAACTTTTTTTGGAGGCCTATTTCCTGGATTTTGGATGGAAAGCAGATTTGAGTGTTGGTTCATGTATTCAGCATATTTGAATTTTCAACTTTTAGATGGGAAAATTTTAGCACATAAAAGTTTTTGGTTATGTGACAGTATACTGTGTTTTCTCTCATTAGCATAGATGTTATCCATGAAAATAATCTGTAGCATGAGTTGTTAATAGAGTTTTTTTAATGTTTCCATTTAGATCAATTTAATATACTTTATCATTAAGGTCAAATTTCTTCTGTTATCCTAGTAAATTTGACTAATTATATTAGACTTCGTTGATGTCTTCAGCTTTATTATTTCAAAACAGGCTAACATAGGGGCGCCTGGGTAGCCTAGTTGGTTGAGCGTCTGACTTTCACTTGGGTCATGATCTCGCGGATCGTGGGTTCGAGCCACGCATCGGGCTCTGTGCTGACTGCCAGCTCAGAGCCTGGAGCCTGCTTCAGATTCTGTGTCTCCCTCTCTCTCTGACCCTCCCCTGCTCACGCTGTCTCTCTCTCTCTCCTAGAAATAAATAAAAATATTAAAAAAAAAACAGGTTAACATAACTAATTACACCATTTTCAGATTTACACTTCTTATTCAGATGAGAGATGCATTTGCTCTTTTGAACTCAGGAATGGCAACAATTCATGCTTCACTTGTCTATTTTTCAGTTTAAGGTTGACATTTTATACAGATGATGGCTGTCAAAATAAGATGATTGCTATATGAGTCAACCTTGATGGTGTACTCTCCAAAAGAGAATGCATTTTTTCTGTGTGTGTTGTTAGATAGTGTGCATTTTAGAGCTTCCAATGTACTGTTATAGTTTGCAACAAACATTTAAAAAAGAGGAAGAAAATATTTTTATATTAGGTTGAAAAATACAAAATTGCTAATGTTACTAGGTCAGCAATTTTTGAGTGATTTTTAAATATAAATATTAAAATGATGAATATATCTAAACCTTGAAGACTATATTTCTGTTCTATATATTTCTTCCTTATTTCAATGATACTTGTTAGTATGCTTGAATGATTCTGCAATCATATGTAATCTATAGTTGTTTTGAAAGAAAGGAAGAAAGATATTCAGAAAGTTTTCACTTATTTGTTCAGTTACTAATATCATGTTTAAAATATATCCTTTAAAATTATTTGAAAACATATTGATTACTTTAGACCTTAAATTTTTAAAATTGCTTTTATTCTCATCTTCTTAAAATTCCAGGAGATCTAGATTCCAAAGTGATACAACACGGAAACATCCAAAACTATGAAGTTCTTGGCAAGAAAGTTTTTTCTTAAGTCCCTGTGTCTTAAAGAAACTGGCTTGAGGAACAAACCTGAAGAATGAATTTTCTGTCTCACTTGAGCATAGGGCCTACCACAAACCTCTTCCTAGAATCCCATCCCGTTCTTCTTTTTCAAACTTTCTCCCAACGAAATTTCTACAATACAAAGCTCAAAAGTAATAAGGAAGTCTGAGAAACTAAAAAATATTTCAGAGTTCAAAATACATTGGATAGGTAAAATGTTACTCCCCAGACCAGGCAAGAATGCCATATACTAAAGCATTTCTTTTCCCCCATAAGAAGTCTGAAACTACTTAGTCTTAAAATAATCTACCAGGAGCAAGGAAATAGAAAACGGGAAATCTGTAAGTTTTGGCAAGTTATTTGATCTTCATGTGCCTCACTTTCCTCATCTCTAAAGTGGAATAATAATTGTAATTGTGTCATAGGGTTATAAGTATATATGTACAGCATTTATAACAACCTTTGCAACATAAAAGCATTATTAAGCATTAGCAATTATAAGTACTACCTACAAAGGGAATATTGATGTGTTTTTAACCTGCCTGAGCTATAAACCAAAGGCCCTGGTGGAGGATTTGTAACCATTGATCATTTTATATTTGGATAGTGCATATTCTTCCATTTATAGATTTTATTTATATTTTAAGGATGTGCAGTATCTTCTTTGGGCAAAATTAGAAACTGCATCAAATCTGTTTCTCTTTGCTATCCTCTCTTCTCTCTGCCTTTGTCTCTCTGTCTCTGTCTCTCTGACTCTGTCTCACACACATACTAGGTTTGAGCCAGGAGAATTCTGGATAGTACAGGTCTGTGGCTCATCTCTCATGTAAGTCTTGCAAAAAACTCACAAAAAAGAACTCAAAACATTTATAGATGAGTAATAATAGGAGTACAAAAGGAACCTTTATGAAATATATAAAAAGATTACTATAAAGAAGGATAGAATTTAAAAAGTTATAAAATATTAGAAATATATATTTCCATGGAACTTTGAAATTTTCATTCAAAATGGGTTTCCAAGAGTTAGAGGATAGCTCAAGGAATAAATTAGCTTGGGGCACTGGAATGGCTCAGTTAAGAGCCAGACTCTTCATTTTAGCTCAGGTCATGATTCCACAGTTTGTGAGTTCCAGCCCCTCACTGGGCTCTTAGCTGACAGTGCAAAGACTGCTTGGGATTCTCTCTCTTCCTGCCTTTCTCTCTGCCCCTCCCTGCTCTCACGGTCTTTCCCTCAAAATAAACAAATAAACTTAAAAAGGAATAATTGCCTCTGTAAAGCAAGAGCAAAATTTAAAGACAGAAGAATCTGTGAAATCCATGGTAGGACAATAAAATTCAATGCCTCCTGAACTGGTAAAACTTGGTCATGTTGGAGTAGGAAGGTAAATATATTATCCTAGACATTATGTGAAATTGGAGGCATTGAATAATATAGTTGTTAAACACTAAGAACAAGACAAAAATTACCCAACTTAAAAAGGAAGTAAGCTGAAGTGGAAATGTCCCATGAGATACAAGAGAACATTATCCAAAAGTATAAAATTCATAGAAACAGAAACTTATGAAGTATCCTATTGACCTACCTTACTTCAAGATACAATGAAAAATTATAATATCAGGTAGCAATTTATAATATTAATTTATACAATTTGAAATATGTTACATAAGATGATAATCTATAATGTGACACTATTATAGTATGTGAATATCATACATTAAGTACATAGTTTATTTATAAACTTGCTTTAGGACTGCATTTTTTTAAGATTTTTTTTTTTTTTTTTTGAGAGAGAGAGAGTGCAAGCCCCCATAAAGCAGAAGAGACTGGAAGAGCCTGACATGAGGCTCAAACTTAGGAGCCGCAAGATTATGACCTGAACTGACATCAAGAGCCAGATGCTTAACTGACTCAGCCACCCAGGAGCCTCTTGCTTTGCTCGGACAATTTCAAGGGCTACTGCCTCACCAGATAATAGCTTTGTCAGATTGACAGTAACAAAAAAATAAATTATCAAAGAAAGTTAATCAGTATTGGAAATACTGTAAATAAAGCACATTATGCAAAGTCATTAATTTTGATAACAAAATTCTGGTTCTTCCTAAAATAAAAGCATAAGTAAACTCACATAATAAATATTTAATAATTTAGAAATTATATTTTTCTTTACATTATGAATTTCCCAGATTCTGTCATATCAAAAACAATATCCCCAAGTATGCTTCCAAATGATTAAATTCAGTGGCTTTGAGGTACTGCCATCTTTACAACTAGAGTGGTAGTTCTTTTTTTGGGTTTTTTGGGGTCATAATTATATTTTCAAAGTAGGATAATAACGTATTATTTAACATCTGTGTTAACTTATTAATAAGCTTTTAAAGATGTAGATTTTTGGTATCTGGAGCACAACTTTTATTCTTGCCTAACACTCCACAAATATAAGGGAATTAATTTCTCCAGGAATATAATGAATATGGAAAAGTCAACACTGCATAGGTCCAAATAAAGACAATATATTACAGATAACTGAAAAACTTTCATAAAAAGAAAAACAAATTTTGGACAGTCTCAACTTTTAACAGGAACAATAGAAACAATGCATATTTTTCTTCCTGCTTGAATTAATGTGACTCTTGGTAAATTCCTTCAGGTAAACAAAATAACTCAAATGGCCACTTGCACTTAGATCTGAGTGGAATCAAATAGAAACCAAACAAGGATTTAGTAAACTCATATTTTGAAATGAACCTGAAATGTGGATTCAAAGAGACTCTAATAATTCAAACTTGTTGAAAGAGACAGAATAGTCCAAAAATACCTACATATGCAAATTTTTAAGGGCAAAAAGCTGAACCTCTTCAGATATAATCAATGGAAAAGATCTCCCAGAGTGCACATCTAAAAACCATGGATAAAAAGGGACTTGAGAGTTTCTTTTTTTTTTTTTTAAGTTTGTTTATTTGTTTGTGTGTTTAGAAAGGGAGAGTGTAAGAGAGGAAGGGGCAGAGAGAGAAGGAGAGAGAGAGAATCTCAAGCAGGCTCCACACTGGTGCAGAGCCTGACATGGGGCCTGAACCCACAAATCATGAGATCATGACCTGAGCTGAAATCAAGAGTTAGATTCTTAACTGACTGAGCCACCCAGGCACCTGAGACTTGAGAGTATCTACCAAGGGTAGAACTAACCTAATCAAAGTATATTCCCTCTTTCTGAAAAAGGATCTTAGAATATTTGCCTATGATTATTTCAGAATTGCTTCTAACCAGTAACTGCTATTATTGTCCTTTTCAAATAGAAGTATTTGCTACAGTTACCATGTTCTATTTTTCACAACGGTGTACTATTTATCTCTATTTCATTTGTATGCCTCCAAATAAAGGGAATCTGCAACTAGTCCTGATGAAGAGTAGTTCATAATAAAACACTCTGGGTTTCAAGCCTAAGATCATGTGTGTCTAAAACATCATTCTTAGAGAGGAGTGTATTTTGTATGTAGAAAGGTGATAACCCAATTACTATTGCCAAGGAATGTACTTGTTAGATTGTATTATGTCAGAGCCACTCATTCTTTCCTTTTCAACATATTTCTATCCATGCCCTTTGTTATATTGCTTCCTGCCACATGGACTTCACCATATGATATGCTTTAGTCAGGAAAATGTAAGCAAAAATATCAATAGATAGTCTAATTAAATACAGAATATATAATAGGAATTCTGTATTTCCATAAGTTTCTTTTTTAATACTCTCCTGTTGTCTGCCATAAGAAAAGCAAAACCTAGGTAGCAACCTTTCCAACTTATGTCCCACAGTGAAAATGTCAGAAAGCCCTACTAAGCCAATCTAAAATCTAAGTCAGCTGACATCTTAGAGTTGCTTGTTGCTATAGCAAAGATTAACTAATAGAGTGCATTTTGAAAAATAAATAAATCATAAAACATATTGGACATATAGAAAATGCACCAAACAATATGTTTAGTGAGACCTTCCTAAGGAAATTAACAATTTAAAATCTTCAGTTGAACATACAGTGAATTAAGAAATTAAAGCAAAATGATTTGTGACATGCAATCCAATATAATAACAAGACTAAAAATAAGGAAGACTGTAATGTAAATGTAATCAATTCTGAAGATCCATAAGTAATATAATTAACAATATTTAGGAGAGAAAAGGAAAGGGAAGTTATGAGGTTGTGAAATGACATTGACTATCTCATTTAAAACTGATAGCCAAGTTAAAAAAAATGAGAATATTCAAAGGCTTAAAAAAGAGTAGGAAAAAAACAGTAAAAAAAAAAGAGTACTAGAAAAAAGTAATATAGTCATCAAAACAAGGTATATGATGATTATGTTATGCCACCTTGATACTCTTTCACTGAAGGACTCACCCTTGTTGAAAGGCTGAGTGTTACTGATAGATAACCTTGAACTATTTGCTTCCTCAAAGGTTGACTCAACTGCAAAGTCCTATAGCCCAAGTTACACTGCCACCAACGACTGAGAAAAGCATAAAAGTTAGGAAAGCATGAATGACTGGCCATCACAGCTCAACTCAGATCAACATTGAAGTACCACTGTAGCTCCAGAGCTCCCAGAATCACCAAATAGGCTCTTTGGGGGCTTTTATTTCATCTTGACTTCTACCTCCATCCAGTCCTGCTTCCTATTCTGTCTATAAATGTGTATTCTAAGTGGACTTCTTAACACATATATTACAAACAAACTTAGACACAGAATCTGCTTTCTGGGAACCCACGGAAGGTACAAGGGAGGGGCGAGAGGGTGACTTAGTCAGTTGAGTGTTGGACTCTTTGTTTTGGCTCAGGTCATGATCTCATGGTTCCTGGGATCAAACCTCCAGTCAGGCTTGATTAGTGCAGAGGCTTCTTGGGATTTTCTTTCTCCCTTTCTCTCTGCTCCTCCTACTTTGCACTCTCTCTCTCAATAGCTTAAAAAAAAAAAAAAAGTAAAGTGAAAGATGGTATATTAGCTTAGGTTCCTCCAAAATCAGACTCTAAGACAAATATTTAAGTAAATAATTTATTTAGGAGGTGAACTAACACAAATGTTCAGAAGGAAAGCCAGATTCCACACAAATCAGCAGTCTAATTCATTACCAATCTTTATGAAAAACTTTAAGAATAAAGCGGCCAACTACTACAGATGAATTAGGAAGAAGTCAAGAGGTCTAGGGGAGAGCTGCTCTCCAGGAACTTCTTTTGCATTTTGTACATATACTGTGTAATCCAGAAAAATAAAAGAGGTAACCTGTGAGATAAATACGTTATTTTATACAGTACAAAGTGTTTTGTTTCTGAAATACATCCATTTAATAACTTAGGTTATTATATAGTGTCTGAGAATTTCCCAGGGAGTCATAGCTCACAAAATCCACAGATTCTGGACTTGTTCACCATAAGTAAATGTAAACTAGGGACATTCTCCTTAAACCATTTTATTCTTTTTTTTTTTTAATATTTTTATTTATTTCTAGGAGAGAGAGAGAGAGAGAGAGACAGCGTGAGCAGGGGAGGGTCAGAGAGAGAGAGGGAAACGCAGACTCTGAAACAGGCTCCAGGCTCTGAGCTGGCAGTCAGCACAGAGCCCGACGCGGGGCTCGAACCCACGAACCGCAAGATCATGACCTAAGCAAAAGTCGGACGCTTAACCACTAAGCCACCCAGGCGCCCCACCTTAAACCATTTTATAAATAAGAACTCTTCTCCAAGCAAACAGTGCTAGTGTGGTTTATAAGGACAAGAGGTCCAGTTATCATCACGTTTAGATCAGACTTGTGCATCTGCCTTTTTTCTTTCCCTGAGACATTTCCCTTCAAAGATGAGCTGTTTTAATTCCTCAGTCTTCATTGGTAATGAAATCTGGGGAGGAGTAGGTGAGGAAGTAGGAAATTAAGAGGGAAGTAAATAAAACTAATAAAATGCCTACTAATTAGAGGGGCACCCTTTGAACAACTAGGAATTTATTCAACTGAGGATCCTGAAACACTTTATAAAACAAAATACAGAATTGTTCCCTTGAGGAGCTAAGAAGTGGAGATATTTTTTTTAACCAATTCAATTGTAGAAAGTTGTTGAAAGTCACTCTAGGAAATGTTAACTGGACACTTGTGAGAAGAATGCTCAAGGAAATTAAAGCCTGTCCTCAGGTTGAGAGTCCTAGGTGTTTGGTGGGGGAACTTCAGTCACAAGAATTATTCACTGGTCCAGGGCCACTGGGCTAACTTTCACGATTAGTTAAGAGAATACAGACAGAGCAATAGCAGCACCTGTTAATGCATGCCAGGGGAAGGAAATTGATATATGCTACTTTTGTTATTTTCATGGTAGACAGTCAATATAACCTTGTTTAAATGAAAAAAAAAAATGTTTAGTATATGATCACTAAAAATAAATAAGTAAATAAATCTTCCTAACTACTTGGAAGGAACAATAGCATAAACAAAACAAAGAGACCATGATGTGACAAATTGTAAAGAATTACTAAAAGGAAAACTAAACCTTAAATGAGTGTCAAAGAACAAGAGGAAAAAATAAGTGCCATAACAATAAATGTAAAACGGTCATAGTATGTGTACATTAACTGTGCACTATACATAGCAGACAGACTCAAAACCAGCTGATGGGCAGCTTAGACATAAAGAAGTAAGTAGAGTTTATAGAAAAAAAGCAAACACAAAGCAGGGGTTCCATTTGTAATATCAGACAGGTATATTTTGGGATGAGAAACATTAAATGAGATAAAAAGTGAACTTTCCTCAAATGAAGATCTAACAATTATAATATCTGCACACCCAACAATGACTAAGTACACATTTTTTAAAAATGCACATGAAACATTCAATTTATGCTAGACTATGAAACAGGTCTCAGTTTCAGAAGAATTAGATCATCCAAAGTGTGTTCACCAAGCCTAGTAGCATAGTAAAGTTAGAAATCAATAACAAAAAGATAAAAAAAATCACAACTTCTAGTAAGTTAAGCAATGCGATGCTAAATAATCCTTGAGTCAAGTAAGAAATTTCATGGAAATTTTAAAATGCTTGATGTTAATGATAAGAAAATATTTATATCACAACTCAAAATGGTTATACACAAACTAATCTATAGGCTTAATAGAATCCAAATGAAAATCTCAGCAGATTTGTTGCTGTTGTTGAATTGAATATGCTCATTCTTCAATTTCTATGGACATTCAAAGGACTAACACTAGTCAAGACAATTTTAAAAAGAAAAAAAATGAAGGACTTACCCTTCCAGATTTTCAAGTTATTATAAAGTTACAGTAGTTAAGACAGCTTCTATTCATACAAAGATAGACAAAGGACCAATGGAACAGAATAGAGAAGAGAATAGGTTTGAAACCTCTAAATTAATGGTTGTCTAACTTAGGAATTTGTTTTCCAATGCAGTAATGATAGTATAGTCTCTTTAGTAAATGATCCAAGTGAAAAACATAAGCAAATACTTTCAATACCTTGGATTCAGTAAACATTTCATAAACATGATGCAAAATAAATTAGTCATAAAAGGAAAAAATGATATACTGGATTTCATTAAAATTAAGGAAACTTCATCAAAATACACTGTATTTTGGAAATTGTTGAAAAAATATATTGGAGGACAATTTTATTATTTAGCCATCAAATTTGTTGGGGTGTTCAGCTTCTATAACTTCATTGGTGTTATTTGTGTGTGCCATAGATATACTACACATTACATATCTTTTGTTTTGTTACTTTTGGAATGATTGAAAATCCGTCTGGCTTGGAGTAACAAATCTTTTATTTTGGACCACTCTTGATAGTTACTATGTTGGGTCCTTATTAAAATGTGAATAATTGAGGGGCGCCTGGGTGGCTTAGTCGGTTAAGCATCCGACGTTCGCTTAGGTCATGATCTCGCGGTTCGTGGGTTCGAGCCCCGCGTCGGGCTCTGTGCTGACTGCTAGCTCAGAGCCTGGAGCCTGTTTCGGATTCTGTGTCTCCCTCTCTTTCTGACCCTCCCCTGCTCACGCTGCCTCTCTCTCTCTCCTAGAAATAAATTTAAAAAAAAAACCGTTTTAAAATGTGAATAATTGAGATTTTTATTTGAATATATAGAAAAAGAAGATGAAAAACATTAACTATTGTAAATTCAAAGGAAAGGGATAAGTTCAGAAAAAGAGGAAGAAAAATTGGGGCACCCAGGGGCACCTGGGTGGCTCAGTCAGTTAAACATCCAACTTCAGCTCAGGTCATGATCTCATGGTTTGTGGGTTTGATCTCTTTGTCAGGCTCTGTGCTTATGGCTCGAAGTCTGGAGCCTGCTTCAGATTCTGTGTCTTTTTCTCTCTCTGCC
>NW_024081116.1:990219-1028145 GCF_003009895.1 Hyaena hyaena
CCCCGCGTCGGGCTCTGTGCTGACTGCCAGCTCAGAGCCTGGAGCCTGTTTCAGTCTGTGACTCCCTCTCTCTCTGACCCTCCCCTGCTCACGCTGTCTCTCTCTCTCTCTCCTAGAAATAAATAAAAATATTAAAAAAAAAAGAGAGAGAATATATAAATCATGTGGGTCTTTGTATTAAAAAAATCAAAAGCAGTCTCTGTAGTGGGGTTATTAAAGTATGGAAATACTCCATTCTAGCCAAATTCCTTCAGAAAGTGGATTCCACAGCTAGACTGTAGAAGTGGACTTAACAATAAGAAGCCAAATACTGACTTCCACTCACATGTATTTTTGTGTTTTGAAGGTTTTAGGGTACCACGCAAAAAGAGAGAGACTGTTGGCATATAAAACATCCAGCCTAGTACGAATGCTTAGCAAAACCAAAGATAACCCTCACATAAATACAAAGAAATTGCTCTTAAAAATACTTTCTGAAGATTATAATTCTAAATATGGGAAAAATCAAAGTGATTTCTTTTGAGGAATAAAGTAAGTTTAAACTGGCACCGTAAAAAAACCCTTACCACCTACCTATGAAAACAAGTTTTAGCTGCAGGTGAGTAAGTAAACAAGCCTTAAAAAGCTTTCAGAGGAATAAAACAACAAGAAATAGAAATGGGGGGAAAATGTCTCCTAGGGAACAAAAAAAGCCAATCATTTCTAGAACTCTGCAGGGATGGTGTATGACTGTGTCTGTGAATACAGCATCCAGGGAAAAGTTAAACTCTCTCATTTCATTTTACAGGTAAAGAGAATGTTGGGTGACTGCTCTCACAGTGTTTGGGGTTGGGGAGGGTTGTTTGTTTCTTTCTTTAATAATGACTGTGGGATTCCTTTTCTTAAAAGGAAAACCCTGGTTGTCAATGTTATGTTATACAAAATTTTGATGGTACCTCAACCCACCAAATAGGCAATAGAATATCAATATTTGAGTCCCATTTTGGAAAGAATAAATTTATCCACTGAACTAGACACAGACCATTTATCTTCTATGTTATTAAAAAGTTCTATTTCAGCCCCATATGAGAAGGATAAGTTCAATGAACCAGTAAATTAGAGGTTTGAACAAACCAAAGTAGAAGAGATGATAAAAGAAATCACTATATGATACCACAGGAAAACAATGGGCTTGGAAGTCACACAGACCTGAGTTCAAAATTTAGTTAGAAACTTAAACACCATATAACCTTATTAAAGATGTGTAATATTTCTGGATCTTCTGCTTCTTTATATACAAGCTATGCAAAATGATTGTCATGGTTTGAATTGATATATGTGAACTGCAGAGCCCGGAAACAGTATGTTCTTAAAAATTATATGATATATATTACATAATAATTATAGAATGAGTGATTACTAAAATGTAAGCAATTCCTAAAGTAAGCCCTGGTAAATTTTTGTCCCCTGAGGTTTATAAGAGAAACAGAAACTTTTTTATGTTAAAATAAAATTGAATAGCAGTATAAAGGGAAAGAATGCTCAGGTAAACATATCAAGGAATGTCATCACAGATACATTTATGCATAATCTGCACCATGGCTCATGGAAATCCCCTCTGCTAATGTACCTTTGGAAATTCAAAATGGTTGTTAGCTTATCAGAAGACCTAAGATATCTCATTATAAGAATTTATCTGGAGTTACATTAAAATCCTTTGGCAAATCTTGACAAAAAATAAAAAGAATTTGGGGTGCCTGGGTGGCTCAGTCGGTTAAGCATCTGACTTCAGCTCAGGTCATAATCTTATGGTTCATGGGTTTGAGCCCTGCATCAGGCTCTGTGTTGGCAGCTAGCTCAGAACCTGGAGCCTGTTTCAGATTCTATGTCTCCCTCTGTTTCTGACCCTCCCCTGCTCATGCTGTCTCTCTCTCTCAGAAATAAATTAATTTTTTTTTTAATTTTAAAAATAAAAAGAATTTATCTGGACAAAAGTAACATGACTTCCCAAACAGTTGACATTACAGTGTCTTTGTGTGTGCATGTGTGTGTGTGCGTGTGTGTGTGTGTGTGTTTGTGTATTATGCACAGCTGTATGTTGGCAAATCTTGTCCTCCTTAAACTAACTTTTAGAAAAATTTAAATATTCATATAACTATCAGGTGTATTGAGGAAGTTAAATTACATTAGTCTTTGTGTATAAATGAACTATGGATATCTTATTCAGCTTGGGGTACTATGACAAAAATATGGAAATCCAGGTGGCTTAAACAACAGAAACTTATTTCTTATAGTTCTGAGAGCTGAAAGTCAAAGATCAGGTGCTAGTGTAATAGGGTTCTGGTGAAGAGCCCCTTTTAAGTTTGCAAATGGCACTCTCCCTGCTGTATCTTCACATGGTAGTGTGAGAAAGCAGGCTCTTCAGTCTTTCTTACATACATGGCACCTGACCTTATTGTGAGGACTCCACCCTCATGATCTCATCTAAACCTTGTGGCCTCTCAGAGCCAACCCTCCCCTCCCAACAAAATGCTATTCATTGAGGCTTAGAGTTTCAACATATGAATTATGGAGGATATAACATTCAGTCCGTAGTGACGAGATGTCAAAGAATTGAATGTTATACATATTTTTCTTAACTTCTAGGTGCCTCAGTCTGTTCATGTGTAAATGAAAATAACATTTTAATGGCCGCTGTGAAGTTTAGAGATATGATTCATAAAACCTCTAGCTCTATAACCATAGGAAAGTAAGCACTTAAAAAATGATAGTGAATAATAATGGCAATTATTTTGATAATGTTAAAATTAAAATACCTTGTATTTCTTGTTTTTTAAGTTATTTTGGAGGCTCCATAATGTGTTTCTTTCAAGGATGTATTTTAGGAGTTTTATGTTAACTATTTTGGCTCTGTTCACGGAATGATGCGATCAGTCTTTCTCCAATAGATTACTTTAGTTAGATTATAAATATCCTTTATCTCCCATTCTAAGACATACATTCATTTTTTCTCCTTATTTTCATCAGTCACTATTCATTCTCGAATTTCTTCTCCAGCCAAAATTCAGTCTTACCTTCAACTTACTCTTTACCTTAACACATTTCAATTTCAGCCCATCCCACATCACCAGAAAGTGTGTGCGCACGCGTGTGTGTCTGTGTGTGTGTGTGCGTTGTATAAATATTACCAATGAGCAAAAGCTTTCTGAAGCAAAGTAATTTATCCATTCTCATTTTACTCACCATCTTAGAGACTTTGATCCAGTTCACAACATCTTTGTTTCTGGAAATAGTTTCTTTAATTAGCTTACAATTCACATTCATAATTTTTCCCTATTGTTTCTTTTAGTGGTCCCTTCTTTGCTCAATATTTAAGTGACAGATTACCTCAGGAATCAATCCTGGATCCTTTTTTCTTTCTACTTTCTCTTATATGGTCTTTTTCAAGTTCATGGGTTTTAAAACCCATCTATATGCTCTTGGTTTATCAATGTACTCCTATAGCTGAACTCGCATATGATATTTAACTTGCAACTGCCTATTTGATATCTTCCTTTGAAAACTAACAGGGCATTTCAAAAAAGGGGCCAAAATGGAAATTTTTACTCTAACCTACTATCACTATAAATATTTTAAAGATATACAGCCTCTCCAGATCTACCAACCAATTATCAGCATTCATTCATGCTATTTAACCTGAAACTGGGTCTTCCTTCTGTTAACTACATCATTCTCTTAATCTTCTCCACCCAATATTTTCCATCAGAAAGTTCTATAAATTCAAGGAAAAAGAAAGCTATATAATTTATACCTCTTAAATATATTTGCAGTCCATGTACATTTTTTTTTAATTTTTACTGCCTTCACATCATTCAGAGATTCTCTATATGGGGTCAGAATACCACCAAAATATTCATGGATATAACTTTAATTAAGTATAATCAGTTTTCTATAAAGTCTTAAGTAATTTATTTATAAATTTCAAAAATATTATTCTGAGAAGTTATCTATTGGTTTGAGCAGACTACTACCGGGATCCTAACTCATCCTGAATGTTCAAATTCTTTTAGCCTATAATTCATTCTGACAGATCTTTTGTGTAATAAGGGGGTGGCTAATTTTGTTTTTTATTTTGCTTCTATTTTGTATTATTATTATTAACTTTTTGGTCATGTTTCTGTATCACTTCTGGTGGGTTTCAGCAGGCAATTAAATAGTATATGAATGTATGCTAAGATTTAAATAAATTCCTATTTTACTTAAATTAAGATACAGAAATGTATTTATTGTGAAACTGAAACGATAAGAATTAGTGGATCTAGTATATCAGAGAAGTACTTCTCTTATACTTATGCTCCCTAATTTTGAAGAGGAATATGTGTCACAGATACCACTGATATTGTTTATACAAGGTATTCTTGTGTGTTATGTAAGAGGTTCCTATATTCTGTGCTATAGTATTTTTGTACTAAGAATTACATTCCTTTTCAAGAAGTACTCAACTCAGTCTCTGTGTCTTGTATGCTCTGAAATCAACTCAAGGTCTACAAGACTGGTTACTCATTAGGGTAAGAAAGGAGTCACAGACAGGAATCTGAAGCTAGTCTGTCATTGGTAACAAACTTCATGTTCACTTCTTGAGGAGTAAACTCATGGATCCAGCAAATTGATTTCTAAAACTACTAGTTACCATAGTAACTAAATTTATATAACTTGTGTGTGTCTGTCTGTCTTGCAAAAACTACTTATTTAAAGCTGAATCAAAACTTTTAAATACAAGCAGTAGATATTTAAGGTTAATCAGTTTAAAATCTTAAATGTTCTTCAAAACCCCTGTGTGTTTGTCCTAGTCACACAGATTCCCACAATTATTCCACTGATTAGATAGTAGACGAAATGAAATAAAAGATGAATCTAATGGTGTTATGATTCAAAGCTAGTTATTAATTATGTACAATTATATTTGGAATAGTTAATTCAAATGATTTTTATCCAAAAGAACAAGTATCACCTCCTCAATTTTCTATCACAACGGACTCCAGCATATTTTCAGTAAAGTAAATAGATATTTAGACAAATTTTTATTTATTTTCCACATACAAGAATATAAATATGGGCTTAGCTTCTCAGGGAACACCATACAGTATCCTGGTATGACTTCTTTTACCTTTGTGACTAAGTCACAATTTCTGTTAATTCTAATCTATGCTCTATATAAATCAATCATCTTTTCAAATGCCATTTAAAAGATTAAACACCTTGTTACCATTATAACAATTGGATGAGAAATTGAAAGTATCTGAATATGTTAATGATAATATAACCTTTATATTTCTGTTACAATTACTCAGCTCAAGCATAAGGATTTGGCTGAGTGATATGTTTATTTCACTGCAAATATTTTCAAGTTTAAATGAAATATTTTTAATCCAAAAAGAAAATATATCCCCCAAGAAATATTGTTTACATTAAAATAAAAACATGCTAATGAGACAACCCAATACTTTTGTATGCCAAGTATTCTTCCATATTCTGTATACCAATATGCCTGTCCATGCAAAGCATCTTTGATATTGGCCATTCTGGACTTAGATCCAACTAAGTTGGCTTGACTTGAAACTCTTCGATGTAGTTCTTATCAAAAGCCCTGGTTATTTTTAGAACAGGAATCTTTGCAGCTCAGGGGCGTTTTAGGACTACATAATTTGGTTCCTAATATTAATGAGGCAGATCATTAGTTGGTGGAAGCTTCCTTCCAGATGGTAGGTGATAATAGTGCATTTAGGGAGATGTCCTGAGTTAGGAGAATACTTTGCTTGACTCTTGGCCAAGTCTTTTCCTTTATCAAAGAAGATATTTTCATACTCTGAATTCAATTTGGTATCAATTACAAGAGGAACCCCTAAAGAAAGCAGGAGCCCTTAACATCATATTTAAAAGTTTTTGTCATTTTTAGTTTTTCTTCTACTTTTTAAAAAAGTTTATTTATTTGTTTATTTTGAGAGAGAGAGAGAGAGTGCAAGCAGGCTCTGCACTGACAGTGGAGTTCAAACCCACGAACCATGAGATTATGACCGGAGCCAAAATCAAGAGTGGGATGCTTAACCAACTGAGCCACCCAAATGCCCCTATTTTTCTCCTTTTTAACACTATCTTTTCTTGGATAATTTTATCTTTGAATCAGACCTTGTCAACAGTTCCCTATTATATAAAGGTATCTATGTCATATTCAATGTAATATCAATTTCAAATAAATTATTACCATTCATGGCAGTATTTCTTAAAATGGATGTCTTGATTTTAGGGGGAGGTAGATCTGAAACTTTGCTTCATGGCTATAACCCTTCACCTCTATTTGGCCCTGATATCAGTTTTTGCATGTGTGGTGGTCGATTTGCTTTCCATCCCTGTGCTGATCATTTTATGCCTGAAGCAAAACTCTCTCCAGGATTAGCTTATTTAGGATGAATAGGTCAAGCTGAGTATGAAAGCAAGAACAATGAAATTCCTTATCATCTGTGGCACAGAAGGCCACAAATCCTTCTTAAAAATAGGTGCTTCGGGATACTATGGGAACATCTTCCACAGTCTTTTAAAATAGTGCCTTTTAATGCATGGCAAACAGTGAATTCAAACAAAAACCTTATATGTTATACTACAATGTGTGGATTTTAAATTAAATTACTCCTTTAACCTGAGTTTCAATAATTCCTGGGAAAAATGAGATCCATGACAATGAAATGTCAAGTATTTTCCTGTTTCAATTTTACAGAAAATCAGAGAAGAAAAAAATTATTGAGAGGGATTTCAATCTTCTTACTAAAATAAATACCTAAATTTGAATATGATCTTTGAAGGATTATTTGTCTATGATAAATTATTTTGAAAACATTTCTTACATTGTTAAACTACTCCCTTTCTCTTTACCTTATTAGATTTTTAACTCACAGTGAATGGAATCTTTTACAATGATATGTACAAATATGTATATATAGGTGTTTCTAAATAAATATTATTTATCAGTTGATGTAAAACCTGTTAAGTTTAGAAACATTCCAATGAACCTTTAATAATATTGTGTTCTTAAACTTTGTACTGCATATGAGATATATATACTGCAGATAAATACAAGTTATATACATTTGTTTTGAAATTATCTTGAATTATATTCTTGTATCCCTTAACCATGATTCTTAAATGAGAAAATGCTCTTTTGAAAACTATATTCCAAATTACTTGCATTCTTTTTAGGAAAGGTTTTTGATGAAATGAGTATCTGTGGCTGTATTTACACCTTATGTCATTGATTATTTTTCTTCTTTTGCTGAGTGTGGTCTAACACTCATTTTTATAAAATTATTTCAGGTAAATTATCAGTTAAAAATCTAGGCACTACTAAACATACTTTTAAGGTATAATTTAAAGAAGGCATATACTATAATACCAGTTCTCCAGACATATGCAGCCCTATTGAAGAAAAAAACATCTAGCATTACAACAATTAAAGAACGATATAAAATCATATAATCAATAACTAGAGAAATAGAATGTTAGGGAAATCTTGAACTGAAAATGCAACAACCTGAGGCTAATTTTAATCTGTAACAAGTTAGACATCTCTGTTTTCACATTTAAATATTGAGAGGTTAAACAAGAGTTCTACAACTATTTGAGTTATAAAATTCTGTCTTTAGAAGTAAAAAAAAAAGCATATAGTTTGAAATTATCAGGAAAGACTTCATAAAAGAAGTGTGACCTCATGAAGCATACTAGTTTTTTTTTTTATATATATTTTATTTATTTCTGAGAGAGAGAGAGAGACAGCATGAGCAGGGGAGGGTCAGAGAGAGAGGGACACACAGACTCTGAAACAGGCTCCAGGCTCTGAGCTAGCTGTCAGCACAGAGCCCAACGCGGGGCTCGAACCCATGAACCGTGAGATCATGACCTGAGCTGAAGCCGGACGCTTAACCGACTGAGCCACCCAGGAGCCCCGAAGCATACTAGTTTTATATGATCTGACTAAGGGAGGAAAAAAGCACTTCTCATGGATGAGCTGAGTCGGAAATACGAAAGGAACAGTGTTTGGAAAGGCGACCTGCCTCACTGGGGGAAAAGTGCATGCATTCTAGTGCTGAGCTTTAAAAGAGTGATATAATGACAAACCTTGAATTTTAGGATGAGAAACTTGGACTATACCTGATGTTGCATTAAAAGCCATGAGGCAGACTGAAGCATGGAATTGGCATACTGAAATATGCTTTTATGACTTGCAATTCAGGATCAACTGGAAGGCAGAGATAAGAAAGAATGTCCTTCAGGAGGCCATTGCATTATCCAAGAATAAAGTGATGCAAGCTTAGAGTGTTGGCAGTAGGAAGCAAAGGACAGGGCAAATTCAGCAGGCACTTCAAAGAAAAATTCAGAAAAAAATTGGAGAGGATTAAAGGTATTGAAGGATGATATACGTGAAAGTCTACTTGCATATCTGCTTGCACTCCATCTAAATCTAGTGTATTGCTACCTTTAATTACACAATATTCATACCTTGACATTGTTTTTATTATATCCCCAAATTTGAAAAAAAATATGTTTGCATTTTGTTACAGCTAGTGTTTGTCATATTTTATAGGTAAGACACTGAGGCACAGAGAAGTTAAATGATTTGGCCAGTGTGACATAGTTTGCTTATGACCACACTGTGGTTATATTTTCCAGTCTACTGTTCTTTGATTAATATCACATAGAGTTTTGCTAAGCATGTGTTTTTATGTTTAGCCATGCATCTTTGCTAGTGCTAGAGCATGAATTTATTGGCAAAGAGAGATGTCACAGATCTGATAAGTCCATGGCAGGAGACTTAGACCTCATACTATAGGAGTTAAGGAACCACTGAAGAGTTTTAAATCTGGAAATTTTACTTAGTTGGATTTTATTTGTGATTGTTCAGTCTGCAATATATGTGAATAAATGACAGAGGTAAACAGGACTAGAGCATAGGTGTCTAGTTGGCATTGAGAGCAGAGATCTGCCTGTGGGATAATACTGGAAGAAGGAGAAATAGAATGAAGGAATGAGAATGAGGAAGTCATACTGCAGGGTTCAGCTGTCTGTTAACGTTTTATTTTGGTTTACTCTGATATAATTGTGGAAAAGCATTAGGCTTGGATGGTAGATTTGATATCATTTGCTACAGATGATTTTTTATGTTTTACTTTATATAGGCCCAAAATATTTATATAATTTATAATGAAATATAGAGATGATGTGTATTTGAGTTCAGGCTGTTTTGGTGGGCATGTAGAGAGATGAATGATCCTTTAATTGTTTAGAGGCTCAGTAAGGAACTAAGGGGGAAAATGAAGGATTATTCCTATGTTTATAAAATGGGTTTATAGGTACAAGATGATAAACAAAAATGAAAATAATAATAAGGAAATGAAATTTGGAGAGTGAGAGTATAATTATATATAAAGAAAAGTATGTATTTTATAAATGGAGGGTCCAGTGGATATAGGAAGGCTTTGTATCTAGCACAAAGATGGAACAGGTAGCCATACACAGGAAAAGCATCCTCGCACCCCCCAATAATGGAAGAAGGTAGCAAGGAGAATGATTATGAAGGTATCTCTTCCTGACAGCATCAACTCTAAGATAGAAAAATACCTCATCACCTTTATTTTATTCATGCTTTGTTGCTAATTAAATTTGTGCCTAGAAATAGTTTCCTATTGTTTCTAACCTGCATATATGCTTTGGAAATTAAATTATCGGCCAACACTTGTTGTATCCTCTGCTTTTAACCCGATGTTGTATCTTGCAAATTTCTAATTTGCTGAAATATGACATTTCAGTCAGCCTTTCTCGCCATCAGTTTTATAATTTTCATATCCTAATGCAATGACGTGGTTTAAGAAAATACAGATGAAGGCTAACTGAGAGTATATATTATGAAGTCATTTACTTTTTTTTATAAAGATAAGTATTGATGAAACCTGCTGTTCCAGAATCCAATCAGCAAAAGAAATGCACACCAGATATTTTAATAGAGGCGTAAAAGAAAAATGCATTCCTTTTAGCCACCTGCTGGGACCTGGCCATATATGTCCCTGATGAACATAAACAGCTTCACAGAACATCGATACAAAATGACTGTAATTGAGAAACACCAAAACAAGACCATTCTGCAATCATGTCTGAGCACAGACAAAACAGGAATACTTTTCTACAATGAGAGGCTAGCCATACCTCTCTCCCAGCAAACAAGACTGGCTGATGCTTTTTCACTAGGTACACTGGATACTCACTGTATTCTGTGCACATCCTAAATAAAAGATTTTAAGGTAACTAATGACATAGTTAACACCATTTTTCAATTGCACCCATTCCGGAGCAAAGAAACCCCACTATTTTGTCTTCTGTTCAAAATCACCTGATACAAATTCATGTCTAGTAATGAATCCATGCTATCACCATCTTTCTGAGATGCCTGTTCTTCCATTGTGCGTTCTCCTGGCTGCAGCAAGTAAACCCAAACTTTGACTAAATAAAACAGTAAACTAAATCCAACTTTGACTAAAGGAGTGTCAGGATCCTTTGCAACAAAATACTGTATGTTGGTAGTCACAAGGTCACTGAGGAATATAAATGGACACATGCACAGAATATGTGGCCAAGCAAAGACATACTTAGCAGTAACTTGCTGAGGTATGGCTGAAAATAGATAGCTTTGATGATATCGGTCGGTCCATGTAAAGCTACAAAAATTTGTCTTGCCAAAGCACAGGTAGATCTAAGAACTGGAAAGGAAACATATCAAGTAGCCTCCATTTCTGTGTCTTCTAAACTGAAATCTACTTTTTATTTATTTTTTTGTATTTTACTATTTGAACTTCAATGAAAGGAACAAGGGCACACAAAAAAAAAAAAGAGAGGGAGAGAGTTTCCTTTAAAATACGTGATAATATGGACCAATTTATTCATTCTAGGCCTTTCAAAGGACATTGATAATTTGTGCTCAATACCAGACCTTAAGAAACAGTCTAGATTTTGATCTACAATTATCAACACTTCTTTAACTATTTGTTTTTGGGGGTGGATATGAGAGGTCCTTAGAGGGAGCTTTTCATGTCATTAACACAATTTCTCTCAATATTAGCTGCTTGTAAGAATTTTAAAAATAACATTGTCAGTGCTCCACCTGAGACTAACTTACAATCTCTGTGGCTAGAATCTGGGCATTGTTCTGTTTTAAAAAGTAGCCTGTGAGGGAAAGTTGATAATTACTGAGGATACAATGAGCTAGACTCACATTAATCAGCAGAACCATTACCTTCCTTGAAGTAGATCAGAAAAATATCAATCAGAAAACTATCAATCATAAAATTTCTACTCACCCCTATACAGGACCACTTCACAATCTGTACTAATACTATACAACTATTTAAAGCAAGGAGATTAGGAATAATACCCCCCAATATCTATAAGAAGAAATGTTGGGCTACAATCCCTCCAAATCTCTGAAATAGTCAAGACATGATTTCAATTATGTTTACCCAAAAGTTATGCCATATTCAAAGCCAAAAATGTTCTCACTATTCTATTTTGTTTTTCAAATTTTGCTTAATCTACTTTGTTGCTCACTCAAGCTTACTAACACAGAATAACATCAAGTAAATGAAGAATGAAAAAGTAAATACCAATTACACAAAATGTACCAGATTTTCTCCTACTCCAAAAATAAGTAACTATTTAAAACACTAAATATGATGTCAGCAAAAATGGCAGAGTAAGGACCTCCAAAAATGTTTTCCTTCATAAAAGCAATAATGATAATTTGGCTAAAAATGTTAGCATCAACTTTTTCACAACTCTGGCAATTAACCTAAGGCTTACAAGGATCCAGGAAAGATTTATTTAATAAAAATGGCTAAATCTTGATAGCAACAACAAGCTTTGTGGTGTTCTGGCATGCTTAATACCTACTTCCCTTCCAGCTCTGTGGTAATCTTGAAAACTAGCAACCTAAGTTACAAACAGAGAGGTGGAAAAGCATAAGAGACTCTTAAGTAGAGAGAACAAACTTACGGTTGATGGAGTGGGAGGTTGGGAGAGAGGGAAAATGGGTACTGGGCATTGAGAAGGGCACTTGGGATGAGCACTGGGTGTTGTATGTAAGTGATGAATCATGGGAATCTACTCCCAGAGCTAAGACTACACTGCATAGACTGTATGTTACCTACTGTGACAATAAATTATATATACAATAAATAAATAAATAATGAAAAGAAAAAAGAAAGAGAAGAAAAGAAAACCAGCAACCTGGAAATACAGTGAACACCAAAAGCCTAGCAACCACCAGACGGGGCAGAATAGGGTTAGAATTCCCTCAATGTAGTTTCCAGAGAATTGTCATCATCTGACTTGTCAGGTGGTCTCCTGGGAGACTCCCACCTGAAAGACAGTCTTGAGCAGCTACCTCAGGGTCACCCAGTGTGGAAAACATTTTCCAAAAAATACATATGAGGAAACAAATAGTGTCAATAAGAGTAAAACATAGGTACACATAAAAGACATTACAAATATATGTTTTCTATTTACAATTCTTACTTTTTCTCCCATCAGATTTAAAAAGAAAATGCATAACCTAAAAATTATGAACCTTTGTTGATAGACACACAATAGATAAAGATAATCTATATAACAACAGAACAAAAGATGAAAAATGGAATAGAGCTAACTATACATTAGCAAAGTTTTATATACAATTGAAATTAAATTTCTATTCATCCAAAGTAGATTGCCATAAATTAAGATGGTATTTTAATCTCCAGAACAACCACTAAGAAAATATTAAAATGATATATTAAAAATAACAAGGAGATTGAGATGAAACACTTTAGAATTTATGTAGTTTCATGGCCTTGTATGAGCCTTCCTTGTTCCCATTAATGAAGTTATTCTCAGTAATATGGGATCCAGATAATTCCATGTAGAAACTTGTGGATTATAAATGTGGTAGAGGATCAATGCAATTCATTAACTGTTTCTGGAAAGAAATTTACCTTATAAATTTTAGTCCCCTGGCCATAACTTACTGACAAACCCATGTCAAAACCAACTACCAGCCAGTTTTTAAATAAGAGATAAAAACAAGAAACATTATCTAAGCTTAAGTTGAATGCTAGGGGCGCCTGGGTGGCTCAGTCAGTTAAGTGTCCGACTTTGGCTCAGGTCATGATCTCATGGTTCATGGATTCAGGTCCCATGTTGGGCTCTGCGCTGACATCTAGCTCAGAGCCTGGAGCCTGCTTCAGATTCTGTGTCTCCCTCTCTTTCTGACCCTCCCCTGCTCACACTGTCTCTCTCTCTCAGAAATAAATAAAACATTAAAAAAAAATTTAAGTTGAATGCTATAATTCCTTCTCATGACACTTTAAACCTTTACTACTGTACTCCAATAGGCTTGATGCTGACCCAGCATAATCTCTAATTCCCACAGTGATGGTAAAAAACAAAGTGGTGAGAGTAAGGTGAGAACCCTCAGCTTTTCTCAGTGATTTACAAGCACCAATTCTCATTTTTCAAATAAATGACAATTACTGATGTATGGATAGTCAAACTGTGACTTGTTCACTATACTTAGCTTTTTCATTGGTCATCTGTAGCTCTTCAAGCCTTATAATTTCTTCTGGCAGAAAACTTGGGATAACTTGTTGATTACAAAATTCAGGGTTACCCCAATAAGCACAGGTAAGGTGATTGGTTGGTATATACTGGACTAGACATGAGAGGCATTACTATACATGTCTGCTGAATGATCTATTTATTGCCTTTTTGCACTCCCTAAATATTACTGGACTTTGAATTTGTTAACCAGTTTCACTGTAAAAGTGAAGCTAAGAATCATAGAAACTATGAAACAACATCTGCACTGAAGATGGTTTTATCTTTTATAGAAACATAGAATTTTAGAAGTAAAAAGAAAAATGAAAAAGTTAATGGTCTCTTTGTGGTTTGTAGGAACCATAAGTAGGAAAGATGGCACTGTATCCTAAGTTCTCTGAGGCCCAATTAAGTTTCTTTTATATCTAGCTAACCAAGATAGATAATAAAAGCACCACAAGAGCAGTTACCAAATACATGAATTACGAAATTGTCAGCTGTTTCCATTATCTGAAAAATATTCCTTCATAGTAGAAATATTAAAAAGATCAAATATTACAAAGATAAAAAGTATAGCATTATTAAGGTTTTTCCCATTAATTTCAATAAAAATGAATTGAACCCCTACTAGGTGCCTAAAACTGTAACAGACGTTGGGAAAGCAAATGCAACGAAGACATTGGCTCTGGCTGTCATCATTCATGTGGCTTACAGATCAGTGGGGAAAATGAATCCATAATGTAATATTATAAGTGCACTGTAGAGCTACCTTGCATGGAACAATAGATGATTATCCAATTTGTTCCTATATATCACTTAGAAAGACTGGTGCATTAATTTTTATGTTGGTATCTTATCTTTGCCCAGTATCTCTGAAACCATATCTACCTCAACCAATTCTTAAATCTCATGCTAACTATAACATAAATTTACCTTGTTGGTATCTCTTATAATTTCTAAATATATCTCCATCACTTGTGTTCATTCTTACTTCACATCCTGCTAGTTCATGGTCCATTTTCTAGTTCTAATGAAAAGTACGTCTCAATTGAATATTCATTTTTGCTCATATTGAGGGATATGTATTTCCTCTGACATATTTCCTCTTATTATGTCTTAATTATTATTTTCAATGATTTTATTATTCAGCATGCTGTGCAAAATATAACAAGTATTAAAGTATTAAGATCACAACACTAGATTTAGGTGTAATTTTGGCAAGTAGTAACAAAGGCAAGATTACCAAATTGAGTATGCATTTTGCTTTTTCAAGTTGAAGTTAAATAATGTCGACTGGACATTGTGTATTTGTGCATTTCAGTGGCTTCTTTGTTTTTCAATATTCAATAAGTCCAGCTACAAAATTATCCAAAATATCTTTAGAAACTTTTCTCAACTTCCTTTCTATTCTAAGTGATCTTGAAATCATTAAGGGAGATGAATGAAATGTTAGTTCATTCCATTTCTTTCCCAAAGGAAGGAGAAAATCTAATAAGGAGTTCTTAAATAAGCTCTATTAAAATTTCAGTACTAAAAATCTTTTGAAAAATATTCTGGAGTATATTGTCAGAATTTTTGACAGAATGACATAATAGGGTTAACAAGCTACTGAAGCCTATAGTGGTATACTGAAAATGAAACAAAGTTTTGATTAAGAAACAAAAGCTATATAAATCTTCCTCAACTGACAATGGGGCTATGTCCTGGTAAACCCACTGTAAACTGAAAATACTGTACCTTGAAAATGCCTTAAAATACCTAATCTATTAAACATTGCAGCTTCACCTAGCCTACCTTAAACATACTCAGAACAATTAGATTTGCTTACATTTGGGCAAAATCATCTAACATGAAAAATATTTTATAACAAAGTATCGAATATCTCATGTGATTTATTGAATATCATAAAATGTGAACATGAGAAACAGAATGTTGTATGGGTACAGAATGGTTGGAAGTGTATTTGGTTGCTTACCTTCATGGGCACACAGCTTGCCTGGGAGCTGTGGCTTGCTTCCACCCAGCATCATGAGACAATACTGTAGTACATGTTCCTAGCCCAGGAAAAGATCAAAATTCAAAATTTGAGAGGCTCCTGGGGGATTCAGTCAGTTGAGCGTTTGACTTCGGCTCAGGTCATGATCTCATGGTTTGTGGGTTTGAGCCCCACATTGGGCTCGGTGCTGACAGCTCAGAGCCTGGAGCCTGCTTCAGATTCTGTGTCTCCCTGTCTCCCTCTCTCCCTCTGCTTCTCATCCACTAGTGCTCTGTCTCTCTCTGTCTTTCAAAAAATAAATAAATGTTTAAAAAATTCAAAATTTGAAGTATAGTTTCCACTGAATGCATATTGTTTGCCCACCATCATAGAGTTGAAAAATTGTAAGTTCAACCATTGTAGTTGAGAGACCATCTGTACTTTCCTTGTTCTCAGTTACAGATAGCTAATCCAACACAGATATTAATTTTATTTGGTAAATAGTTTCTTATATTTACAGAAATAGGAGGACCTTGGTGGCTTGGTTGGTCAAGTGTCTGACTTCGGCTCAGGTCATGATCTCACAGTTAGTGGGTTTGAGCCCTGCATTATGTTCTGTGCTGGCAGCTCAGAGCCTGGAGCCTATTTCAGATTCTGTATCTCCCTCTCTGTCTGCCCCTCTTCTGCTCACGCTGTCTCTCTCAGAAAAAAATAAAACCTTAGAAAAAAGAAATAATGTAGTAAATAAAATATTAAATATTTTCTATCAAAAAATATATGCCTTATGGTTTTATAATACAACCGCTAAAAGCTGTTTTTCTAACTATACTTTATTTGAAATGCAATACTTCTGTATTTTACATAAATAATGAAAATAACTTTCATAGAAACACTCTTTTCTAAATATTTTTATTAATTTAAGTATTTTTTAATGTTTGAATTTTTTTAACAGAATTTTAAATGTTTATTTATTTTGAAAGAGAGAGTGAGAGATTTAGAGTGCAACCAAGGGAAGGGCACAGAGAGAAGGAGAGAGAGACTCCCAAGCAGGCTCTGCACTGTTAGCATAGAGCCCGATGTGCAGCTCAAACTCAGAACCATGAGATCATGACCTGAGCCAAAATCAAGAGCCAGATACTAAACTGAATGAGTCACCCAGGAGCCCCAAATTTACGTGGTTTTTTTGGTAGAGATACATGATCCAAACAATTCTAATAAGGACTGTTTCCATGTTAATGAAAAAGCTGCAAGTTTGTTTTTAAGTTCATAAGAAAACTTGATTATTAAACTTTTCTGTCAATATGTTGTGGGCATATTATCTATACTATACTCTTTTATTGAAATAAAATTCTGGCAAAGGTACATTAAGAAAATGATAACTAAATGTAATTTCTGAAAGCAATTTTCTAGCAATATGTGTTAAGTGCTAGGAGGAAAAGTGACTTAAATGTGAATTTTGAAAAATCACTTTAAGATGCCAGCTTCGATGCCTCTTTCTAAAATCATCAGGTACACTTGAAATTTAAACATTTCCTCAAATTCTTTAACATATTTTAAATATTTTAAATAATAACACTATGTTTTAAAATACTTCATTAACTTTCAGAATGTCCAGAAGCCTTCTACTTTAAAGTATTACATCTCAATATTTTCTTATTGTATTTACATCCTGTAAATTTGAAGGTATATAGTACTTAGCTGTTATTTCTGAAACTAATGCTTCAGATGACCAAAATGCAAATATATTTTTCCTATAATGCATATTTTAAAGTCATAAATGCCTCTTATCTCTTGCATTATTTTTTACATTATTTTAAATTAAAACCATTTATCCTAGCAACATTTAATTATAAAAATGTATGGCTATTCAGAAAATAGTTGAAAAGTTGGAATCATTCTTTTTAAAAATGTTTATTCATTTTTTAAGTAGAGGAAAAGTGTGAGTTGGGGAGAGGCAGAGAAAGAGGGGGACAGAGGGTCTAAAGCAGTCCGTGCTGACAGCAGACAATCTAATGTGGGGCTCAGACTCACAAACTGTGAGATCATGACCTAAGCCAAAGTCAGACGCTTAACCAACTGAGCCACCCAGGTGGCCCTGAAAAATAGAATCACTCTTGATGAGTATGCAGACAATCAGGAACTTAGGCCAGGCTGACTGAAGAGGTTCTTCCCCCACACAAGACCAGTCTGTCAAAACTCAAAGAGAAGACTGTTTTATCTGGTGTGTGGAAAACATCACAAAGCATTAAGTAAAATAAAGAAAGAGGAGACTATGTTCCAAATGAAAGACAAAGATAAATTTCCAGAACTAATCTTAACGAAATGAAGATAAATGATTTACTGGATAGAGAATTCAAAATAACTGTCATAAAGATGCTAACTGAAATCAGGACAGTAATTCATGAACTAAAAGAATTTCAACAAAAAGATAGAAAATAGAATAAAGTAACAAACAGAAATTATAGAGCTGAAGAATATAGCAATGCAAATTGAGGGGACCAAAAATAAAGTAGATCGATCTGGAGAATGAATCAGTGAACTTGAACATAGGACAGTGAAATTCATCTAATCAGAGAAGCAAAACCAAAAAGGGATGGAAAAGAACAAAGATAGCCTAAGGGACTTATGCATACCATCCATAGACCAGTATATGCATTATGGGTTTTCAAAAAGGAGACAAGAGAAAGGGGCAAAAAGCCCATCTGAAGAAATAATGGCTGAAAACTTTCCTAATCTGGGAAAAGAAACTGACTTTCAGATCCATGAGGCCAGAGGCAATCAAGTAAAATGAATGCAAAAATACCCACACTGAGACATAATGAACTGTCAAAAATTAGAGACATAAAAAGAATCTTAAAAGAAGCAAGAGAATGGAAACTTGTTACATACAAAGGAACCTGCTTAAGACAATGAGCAGATTTTTCAGCCAACATCTTGTAGGCCAGAAGGGAGCAGGATGATATACTCAAACTCTGAGAGGTAGAAACTTCCTACCAAGAATATGCAACACAGCAGAGTCATCCTTCGGATTTGCAGAAAAGATAAAGAGATTTCAAGACTAAAACTGAAGGAGTTCATCATCACTAGACCAGCCTTTTAAGAAATGAGGAAGGGAATACTTTTTTTAAATGTTTTATTTATTTCTGAGAGAGAGAGAGACAGCATGACCTGTGCTGGCAGCTCAAAGCCTGGAGCCTGCTTCGGATTCTGTGTCTCCCTGTATCTCTCTGCCCCTCTCCTGCTCATGCTCTCTCTCTCTCTCTCTCTCTCTCTCTCAAAATAAGTGTGTTCATTTTTTTTAAATAACTCACTGGTAAAAGTGAGTATATAGATAAATTCAGAACCTATTAATGGATACACAATATAAAAGCATGTAGGTTATGACATCAAAATTTTTAAATCTGGGGAGAGAGGAATAAAATGTAAAACTTTTGTATACATCTGAAGTTAAGTTGTTATCAGCATAAAATTATCTTGTAAATACAAATAGATATATAAATATAAACAGTTTATGTGAGCCTCATGGTAATCACAAATAAACATCTATAGTAGATATACAAAAGGTAGAGGAATCAAAGGACACTAGTATAGGAAAATCATCAAATCATAAAGGCAGAAAAAAAGAGATGAAGAATGAATCAAAGAACAAGACACCAGGAAGCAATTAACAACATAGCTATATTAAGTCCATACCAAAGAATAATTACTTTCAATGTAAATGAATTAAAATCACCAGTCAAAATATATAGAGTGTCTGAATGGATAAACAAAAAGGTTTGATTTTAGATTTGATACTAGAAAAAAAATGAACAAACATAACAACAACAAAAAAATCAACAAAATCAAAGGTTGTGGAATGGGAGAAAAAAATTGTAAATCATATGTCTGATAAGGAGCTAAATTTTAAGTGTATAAATAACACAAAACCCAATGTCAAAAAATTGCTTCAATACAAGAATAGAATGGGCAAAGACAGAATAGACGTTTTTCCAAAGAAGACATACAAATGGCCAGCAAGCACATGGAAAGGTGCTTGATATCACTAATCATAAGAGAATTGTGAATTAAATCACAATTTGATATCACCTCATAGCAATTAGGATGTCTATTATCAAAACATAGGAGATAACAAATGCTGGTGAGGATGTGGAGAAAAGGAAAGCCTTGTGTACTATTGGTGGGAATGCAATTTGGTGCAGCCACAATGGAAAACAGTATGGAGATTCCTCAAAAATTTAAATATAAAACTACCACATGAGCCAACAATCCCACCTCTGGGTATATATTCAAAGGAAATAAAATCACTATATCAAAGAAGTATCTGTACTTTCATGTTCATTGAAGTATTACTCACAGTAGCCACAGTATGGAAACAACTGAATATCTATGGACAGATAACTAGCAAAGAAATTGTGATATATATATATGTAATATATAATATATATTATATAATTATAATATAATATATAATATTTATAATATAATATATATATTTAAATATATATATAATATTATTCAGCCTTATACAAGAAGGAATTTCTGTCATTTGTGACAACATGAATGAGCTTGAAGAGCATTATGCCAAATGAAATAAGCCAGACAGAGAAAGACAAATACTCTATAGTATCACTTATATGTGAGAATCTGGGGGTGTGGGGAAGAAAACAAAACAAAACTTCATATGTGAGGTGATAAATGTGTTAATTAACTTGATGTTGAAAATCCTTTCACAACGTGTATGCATATCAAATCATCATGTAAAATTTAAATATCTTACAATTTTTTTGTCCGTTATACCTCAATAAACCTGAAAAAAAAATTAAAAGAGATTAAAAAAAAATAAAGCCTTTATGGCATTTGGAAGTTGTGTTAACACTGGGGTACTTTTTTTTCCAAATAAAAATATAACATAAATTTTAAATTTATATGTTAGAATGCTACTAAGAGTAAATGAAAAGAACATTATTTTATTAAGAATATTTTTGGGGTGCCTGAGTGGCTCAGTTGTTTAAGCCTCCAACTTTGGCTCAGGTCATGAGATCACAGTTAGTAAGTTCAAGCCATGCATTGGGCTCAGGGCCGGCATCTCAGACCCTGGAGCCTGCTCTGGATTCTGTGTCTCCCTCTTTACCTGCCTCTCCCCTGCTTGCACTCTGCCTCTGTCTCTCTCAAAAATAAACACTTAAAAAATGTAAAAAAAGAATATTTTCAAATTTATAAATGAATGTTATCAATGTTTCATTCAAGACAGATCATTTTACTGCTAGAGTGGCTATTACCAAAAGGAAGAAATACTAGAAAGTTGTATTTTAGATGTGGTTTAATGTTTGTAAAACAAATACCAATACTTTTTCCATCCAGGTCTTCAAATTCTAATTAATAACATCAATGAATGAAGTTTGTGCAGTTTTACCAACATTTGAATGTGACCAGGATGAAGATTTGTGTGCAAAGTCCTACATGTCACATAAATTGATAATCTCACAGCTCTGTCCTTTTTTATTGGCCTAAGGCCTTCTTACTTTCTTCCTCAATTACTCTCATTACTTCCTCTCTAGTACTCTCTGGACATCAGTGTCTTTCTTAAAAAAGAGGATAATGATATCTATTCTTCAGAGTTATTTTGAATGTTAGTTGAGATAACATATGCAAAGTGTTGAGAGTTATAAACTGCACATTATAAACACTAACAGAGTGGCAGTAATGGGAGTTAGAGGGAGAAGTCTAATAGGTTGAATCAATCAATTGATTGGATCAATAGGTTAATGATTGCTTTAATAATTTAGTCATCTAATTGTTGGGCCTGTAAAGTGGACACAAAAGCAGTAAAAAATACTCATTCCACAATTATTTAAAATTTCAATTGTGTGAAACACAATGCTAGACTCTTTAGAAAATAGGAGGAAACATGTTTCTATCTTTAAGAATACTGCGTCCCCAAGGAAGCAGGCAAACATTGAGAATTCAGTCATAACACACTTGAAAGCAATGAGTGGCAAACTGCATGGAGTCTTTGAAACGTACAATAGGAACCAGAGAAAGAAGAGAATTGAGTATACTGCAAGAATTCAAAAAGAGTTGTTGAACTAGGACTTAAAAAGTGAGTGAAATCTAAGTAGGTGGAATGGAAAATGAAGTCATTCTGAAAGGAGGGTGCAGAAAAGGAAGGTCAAGGTCTTTGAAATCAGAATTGAGCTGGGTGTGCCTTCTGTCTCCTCCATTTAATAGCTGCAATATCTGAAGAAGTAATTAAATCTATTTCATTATCATGGCATGTGTATAATAATACTAGGTAGCAGTATCAAATGGTATTTGTACTATGGGGCAAAGATTCAGAAAGACTGAGAATAGAAATATACACCTCAGCCACAGCAAGAAATTGACATATGATAATAGTTACACCTTTGAATGCTAATGTGGCCCCTTCATTCAGTTTAACAGTGTAGAAATCAATGAGTTCATGGTTCTTTACCAGTCCCTATCTGGGTGATTTTGTGTTTCTGTGCATTTCAGTTAACAATTAATTCAAGGAGATCCTTTGTGATGAACCAGGAAAGCATTGGAAAGCCTCCGTGCTCTTTCATTTGCATCTTATTAATAAATTTTTACATTACTTGTGTTGTTGATGTGTTAAAAAACCCAGAAGGCAATTTGAACTATGCCTGAGTCACCATTTTTTAAGAACAATTTTTTTGTTTGTTTCAAGATTTTATTTATATTCCAATTAGTTAATGTTTAAGGAACTACTTGTTTCAGGAATAGAATCGAGAAAAAAAAATTTTTTAAGACTCTGAAAACCAGCCTTTTAGTCTGGTCTGGCTAGTTTATTATCATATCAGCCAGAGATAAGGGAAGGCTTTTTTTGCGTGTGCGTGCACGTGCACACACACACACATACACACACACACACACACACACACACACACACTTTTGACCACATAAGCCAGATAACCAAAAGCCCTAAAACAGTGAAAGAGTGGGGAATTATTTTTTATTTTCTAGGTTGAGTAAAGAAGGACACATGTTGGCACCCTATCAGAAGAAAAAAAAGTATCTGCCTGAATTTCATCTGCTCCTTGACCCCAAAAGGTGGTGGCATGTGTGGGGAAAGAAGTTCTACTTACATAAATGGGTTAGAAAAAAGCCACCACCAAAGGGTGAAAGTGCCTAAGGTTTAGCTAGTGAGATACTGTAATGGTATCATGAGTAACTTGTTATATCACCTGCAGGAAATTACTTTCCACATGTCACCAATATACCATTGTACTTTGATCACAAACTGCACTTGCCTCCCAGACCCTTTGCTTCTTACAGATACAAGTTAATGATTGCTGTCTGATTGTTTTCTCCATGTTCATGTGTGTAAGATCTTGTTTTGTTCACATTCACCATGTGGGTAATATCTGGTGAGCTCAATAAATAAGTACTTGAAACCCCTGTTCCAGGCTCTTGTCTCCTCCCAGATATTAGCCTCTCTCATATTCAATTATGCACCCACTCTCTTGCTGGACAAGAGAGAACGCCAGACTCATAGTCTGCTACAGGCACAGAGGTATTAGCTGAGTGGTTCACTGTAATTGTATCCCTTCCACAAATACACAAGTTATGGTCCCAGTTCAGATAGGGGCCAAACATGTGGCAGGCTGAGAAAGAGGCTGAAGGTGCTGGTAATCAAGTGCCCTAAAGGCAGGGTTCTGGCCTTACCTGTACATGACTTTGCTTTCTTTTTAAGCCTGCCATTCTGGCTTCCTGGTCATCCAGTTCTCAGAGGTAATTGCAAGGGAGACCAACCGAGCCATTGAGGAACCCAAATCATATCCCATGAAGCAAACACTTGCATGGCTACCCAGTGAAATGAATGACTGCAACTGTCCTCACCTATGTAGCTTTACTTTAAAAAATATATAAAATCAATAGATCAATAACAAACTAATATGAAAACTTAAAAAATTACTATAAAGTCTAGGCAACCCATGTCAAAGAATAGAACTTTGCATAGACCACCATGTGCCCCATCCAAATCACAAGCCTCCTGCTTTCTACAGGAGGACCACCATCTTTTTTCATAATAACCTTTTCCATGTACTTCTTCACTGATATAACCTAAGTGTGTGTCCCCAGACAATATGGTTTAATTGTGACTAAAATTTGATTTGTTAAATCAAAATTTGATATATGTTTTTAAAATTTAAAATTTGATATGTGTTAAAACTCTTTAGTCCATAACTTTTCCTTCTCCCTTTTTATTTTCCTTACTTTTCTGTTGAACAACTTGGGGCCTATGATGTGTCACTTGGCCCAATTGACTGTACACTCTCTGTGCAGCTCAACCCATACCTCCTTGTCCTCCATACCTCTTGCAATATGGCAGCTGGGTCTAGAGGCTGCATCAGACCCTGGTTTGGTCTCTTTATCAGGACTCTAGATGGTGTTATTTTGTCATATCAGGAGACCCATGACATCTAGATTCCCCCTTTTGGTGTCTCATTTTAGAAGTAGTTGCCATTCAAGATTTAGATTCATTAATTTACTGGAGATGGCAAAATTGTGATATTCTAAGTTTTTAACTTATTTTTCCTACTTAGTTGGAATGCTTTTTATAAAGAGACACCCCTCCTTCATCTACATCTGGGCTTCCTGGTTAGAGAGCTCATATAGGAAAAGCAAAATGAATGATTCATTGCTTTTATTTACTCATTTTATTATAATGAATGGATTTACTATACCTTTCCAAAAACAATTACTTTCAACATTATTATAAACTTGCAGATATAAACATATTTCTTGGATTTAATTCTTTGCAATTATTATCCTTACTGAAGATCAAATTACCCCATTTTAGTCCGTAGTAACCTCCTCAAATAGAGGAGGTTTAATAGGACTTTAACCAAGTCCTTTAATCATAGCATATTTACTTTTATTGTGTTCTTTCTATGTTTACAGAAAGATGTTCTAGGCACTTTGATGCCTATCCAAGATCTGGAATCAATCAGCCATTTATTAAAAAAAGTGGATTTTGTCAGAGAAAATTATATTACAAGGATAATATATACAATAAGGATGCTCCTTGCACCTGGATTAGTCCGGCTATTTGTTTCCAAAGAGCCAGAAAATCTATATATAGAATTTTTTAAGATAAAATACTTCATGTATTTCTAGTCTTTTCCATACTCAGAATCTTAATTATCAAAGATTCAGGAGGCAATAATTCAGAATATCTCACAAGAATTTACATTATAGCACACTACAAACACAGCAGTCTTAAAATGACAGTATAGCATTACTAATATTAATTTGATTACCAAATCTCATTTTTACTTATATTTTTTCTATTCTCTCCACATTTTTAATAATTGTACCATATCTCCATTATCATTTATACTTAGTTCCCTCAGCAACCATATACTTAATATTGATTACCCATCTTTATGTCAATGTCCTTATAATCATGTTAGTTCTGTAAATATTATTATTAATTTGAGTTATTATATTTCTACATGTTGATAATAGTTTGTTTTTGTCCTTAGTAAATTGGAATTTTGTGTCCTTTGAATTTGAAATTTCTTGCCTCAAAATATAGTTTTCTGGAATATATTAAATATGTTAGTTCATTTTCAGCTATCAGAAAAAGCTGTTGAAAATCTGATATTAATATAGTTTAATTCTCTTTTATGTCATTTGATTTTTTTCTAAATGCCCAAATAATAATTCTTTTTATTTAAAGTTCAGTAATTGTATTAGAATTTATCTTTAAAATGGTCATTGTAGGTCAGTGATCCCAGATACACAAAGTTTTCTTCAGTATGTAGTTTAAGATATATAATTTTTTAATTTCAGAAAAGTGTTTTTGAATTAAGTCTTTAATATTAGCCCTGTTTCTCTGATTTGGTTTTCTTCTTCAAGACTCCTATTATCAGTATGTTGGATTTTATTAGCCTTTGATAATTTTGGTTGGATCATTTTAAGATTTTCTATTTTTCCTTTTTTTTTTAAGTTTATGGATTGGCATCCTTTTCATCTCTTTGTCTTGAAGCAGCATCTGTTGTGTTTGTTTGCTCTTAAAATTCTTATTTCATTTCTTGTAGTTTCAATTCTTTTCTAAATTGTGAGAACTCATGTGTGAGTTCTCTTTTCTAATTTGTTTTTATTTCACTTATTACATAAATTTTTGATTTGGTATGAAGTAGTAGATTTTATTCTTTTTTTTTTTTTTACAGTTTTTTTTAAATGTTTATTTTATTTCTAGGAGAGAGAGAGAGAGAGACAGCGTGAGCAGGGGAAGGTCAGAGAGAGAGGGAGTCACAGACTGAAACAGGCTCCAGGCTCTGAGCTGGCAGTCAGCACAGAGCCCGACGCGGGGCTCGAACCCACGAACTACGAGATCATGACCTAAGTGAAAGTCGGACGCTTAACTGACTAAGCCACCCCGGCGCCCCTAGTAGATTTTATTCTTATCTGTTTTTTGAGCATTCTACCCAGAGACCTACCATGTTCTGTGTAATGCTATTCTTTTTACTCCCCCTTTTTATTTTTTGAGAGACAGAGAGAGAGAGAGAGCGCACACATGAGTTAGGGAGAGGCAAAAGGAGAGGGAAAATGAAAATATTAGGCCAACTGCAGTGCAGAGCTCAACCCTGGGCTCCATCTCACAACCAGGAGATACATCATGACCTGAGGCCGACTCAAGTCAGAGGCTTAATTGACTGAGCCACCCAGAAACCCCCTCTCTTTTTTATTCTTATAATAATTTTGTATAAAATATAACCTTGATTATTTTTGGTTGCTTATTTTTTAAAATATTAATTTACTTCAGCTTTTAGAAGAAACTATGGTTCAAGAGTTTTTCCAACTTTCTAGTGCCCTCTTATGTTGTTTTGGGCTGGTGTTTAAATATGCTGACTTTTTTACTTATCGTGACTTTGTTTCTTTTCAACACTTTCACTTGAGATCTTCTGTTTCTTTCTTCTTCATTAGTCCTATCCTGCTCAATTTTAAACCACTGCCAAAAGTTACTTCTTAATCGGGGGCTAAGGGAACTGGGAGTGTCACTTCAAGAAGTTTTCAGCAATTTCTGCTTTAGTCTTTCCTGCCTTACTGTAGAACCCCTGCACTCACTCATTATTGGGCTGGAAAAAAAAAATCCTCACAGTTCAAGTAATAGTCTCAAATTGACCTTCTGTCCTACAATGAATATTTAATAGCCGTTTTGAGTTTTTCTGATTCTCAGAACCAGCAGAGTCTCCTTCTACTTCTTCCCACATCAATGTTGGCATCTCACAAGTGACATCTCACTATTTTACTGGTGTTTTAGGCCCACCTATTGGTATTTTGGGGTTCACAAGATTACCATATCAGCTAGGTTTATTATGAATGTAACTGTTCCATCTATTTTTATATGGGAATTTACTCCCTTCTCCCAGAATTTCCTATGTTGCATCCTGTTATGAGAACACTAAAGTCAGGATCTTAAAGTGATGGTTCTGAGAAGTAAACATAATGCAGGCACAGGACTCAGTAAAGAAAATTTAACTCTTAAAGCATTCATGACTACTAGAAATGGCCGCCAGTAAAATGAACATATGAACATAGGAATGCATTTCAACTGTAACTACACTTTTACAGTAATAATTCTTCTTTTATTATGGTGGCTTCCACTATAGGATATGCAGGAATTAAATTCAGTGCCCAATTTAGACAAGTAAAGAACTGTGGAGAAGCAGAAAACTTTTCTATCCAACTAGAATTCACCTTCTTGAATGCTTATAAAAAATCCTCTCCCTTCAAACTTTGCCTGATGAGGGGATATGTGTGTGTGTCTCTCTGTGTGTGTCTGTGTGTGTCTGTGTTGGAAAGGGTGATTAATATGGATATTCAGAAAATATGATGGAATCCACGTATCACCAGGGGAATGCAGAATGCAGTCTCCACATGGGAGAGAATAAAGTAGCTTAGTTAGTCCTTCTCTGTGATCTGTGGGTTAAAAGAGAAAGATGGAGAAATCCATTGTTTACAGTACAGGCTATTGGAAGTGATTGTAACATAACACATCAGGATTAATATAAAGAGATAGAAAGACAAGGTGAGATTAATGTGAGTGACTTCCTCTGTATGAACTGGCTGCAGGAAGAATTTAATTCTTCACGAACAGCATCTCCATATTGCCCTTCAGTAGCAGCTATTGAGGCTGGTAGGATGTCACTGGCCATTCTGGGCTGGTTATAGACTGAACCACCCCCAAATCCAAATTCTGGAATCCCAATTGGTAGTATTTGGGTGGGGAGTGTTTTGGAGGTAACAAAGTCATGAGCATATAAAGTCCCTTATAAAAGGCACCCCAGAAAAATCCCTTCTGCCATGTGAAGATGTGAGGAAAAGAGTCATTTATGATCTAGCAAGCGGGCCCTCATGAGACACTAAATCTGCTGGCACTTTGATGTGGGACTTTCCAGCCTCCAAAACTGTGAGAAATAAATGTTTGTTGTTTAAGCCACCCAGCCGAGGGTGGTTTGTTATAAGAGCCTAAATGGACTAAGACAGGGCTGGAACTTTTTGTTGCTGTCCACAATTTATCACCACACTGGGGTGCATGAAAAGTCCCCCATGGAATGAAGACTGAAAATAAGTGACAGCACCGTATAGTAAGGAGAATCAGACACCCTAAAGGCCTGACTGTGTCTAAAGCTTTGTAAACTTGTAGACAATTCAAGGTGGATGTTTACATAGTGATTTGTATCACCTGTTTATCATGGTGACTGTATACAAGGTTAAAAAGTTTACATCTGTTCACTTGGCCCAATATCATTGAATATTTACTTGGATAAGTAATGGGGCCAGAAGTAAAACGGTAAATTATGGTGAGTCATGTCCAGGTCTGCTGTATGTCTTACACTTTTGCAAAAAATTGTTCATGGACCCATGTGCCTGTCTTTGGTGCCACAAGGAATTTAGTTACATGGTATTTATAGATCCTTGATTATTTATGTCTCACTTCCTACAGCCTAATGATATAAAAGATACAAGTCCATGGGTTTCTTTTCTCATCCAACCTTGATTGAGTGGATTAACTAAAGAAACTAAAGAAATACTAGGAGCTGTTTGCTTACTTTTAATTGACTTCTTATATCACAAGTTCTTTGCAATTTTGTTTTCATGCTAGGCAGTAAAACAAAGTGAAAGCTATTTAATCTGATTCTGAGTCACCATTTTTGCCAGGCTCTGAAACTCTGACAAGCCTCTGTAGTGCAGCCTAGTTTAATTGGCTTCGACTGTTTATTTGCCTATTTATCCCACAATACAAATGCTACTCAGGAATCACTTTTGGTTCATTCATTGCCATATTCTGAGATCCTAGTATCATCCTCAATAAGTGTGTGATAAATGAGTAAAGTGTGCCTATCAGATATATAAGAAATAGGTTTATAGATAAAGAACTCCAAAAACCCAATATCATATATCCCCAATGATTTATTATCAATAAAAAAGAAAGTGAAATGGAATAAGATTGCTGTAATGGGAAATTTGAGATATACTTCCAGAAAGAAATAAGTGTTTCTATAGGGTGCGTGTATTGTATAGAAAGCCTTGGAGTCATGAAATCCGTGAATGGAAAAACAAAACAAAACAAAACTTGAGAATAAGGAAAGAGTATGATTCTCCAGTACTACATAGTGATATATTTCTCAGTACTACATATACAGTATACATGAGAAGAGAAAAATTCTTGTTTCTAGATTTCTAATTTAGAAGAATTGGTAGAAGCACCTAGTATACAAAAGCTGTAAGTTTACTGAAAAGATGTACTCAACCTGAACATTCACAGTTGAGTAGATGATACACATCAATTTAAAGATGTCTTCATGATAATTACCATTATGGAATTGTAATAGGAGACAAAAAGTGAATTTTGACTGTACTAGTTATTTTACCAACTAGATAAAACTTTAGAATGGTGATTAAAATATTTTCCTTTATTTTTGTCTCTGAATGTAGCTCTCAACTCAATCATTTTTTCTCCTAATCTTTTTCATTAGTTTAACAGAAGCAAAAATCTTGAATCCCTACAAATGTTTTGCTGTTATTCTCTTTCTGAGTTAAACAGCGTTTCATCAATTTTAGATATAGGTGAATAAAATATTTGAAAAATCATTCAGAGCAATTCCGAAGAAATGCTCAAGTGAATTTTAAACCCACACCAAAACCAGAAACAATAAGTCAAAATTTATACTGGGCCAAATGCTTTTCATTACCTTCCAGTTGTAATTATGCATATACACAGATGGCAGGTAAGGCAGCTCTGGTATATGAAAGAAGGTGCAGGAATAATTGCTATAGTTTAACAACTATATTACAAAAGTAAGTTGTTTTACATAAAAAATGATACTATAAAAGACGTAGTGAATTCTGTACCTAGTCTAGAAGGAGGGGATCTGATTGCCGCCATCGCAGCCTCCAAATCACAAAGTTGTGATAAACAATCGTGCATGAGTGGTGAAGAGCAAATTTAAATAGGTGCTTGTAATTGCAGTGATGCAACTTGTCTTACTGAAGGTTTTGGAAAACAGCTGAAACATTCAGGTAAACAATGTTGAAATTATGGAAGAGCTGAGCAACAAGCATTGCCGAACACCTAAAATATAATAAAATATTATATGCAGGCAAACTTTCAGAAGGGGCTGCTGTTGTAAAGAGGAGCAGCCACTAAAACCTGGAGGTAGAGCAGGGAACTCTTTGGCACCCATTTTCTCAGGATGTGGGAAACCATAAAATAATGAATAATGCTTTATATTTTCCTAATCAATATATTCTTTTTCCTACCACATATTTCAATTTATACTTACCTTGGATTATCACCAAACAAGAGATTGGATTTTTTTAATTTGACTTAATCTATTTGAAAAAAAAAATTCTGTGAATTATAATGCATTTCGAATGCTGACAGGATGCCAAGAAAAAGATGAAAAATCAATTAAAAGCACTTTCAAAATAAGACCTTAATAATGTTAAGATAATAACAATGTTTATTTGAACATGAATAATGTTAATGTTCTTAGTAAGAACATTAATGTTAATTATTAATGCTAATTACAACATTAATAATGTTAGTGTCCTCAAGAACATTTTGTAAAGACTAGGAATGTATACTGTACTTATAATGAACACAAATATCTCCTAATCACTTAAGAATGTCCCCAAATTTTCATAAATGCGTCAAAATTTCAATTACATGGGATAAATGAAAGATTACCTTGTGCAAGGATTAAATATGACCAAATCTTCATAACATTATTTAAATAGATTTAGTTGGTATATCTAATTACTTAATGAACAAAACACTAACTATAAAAAACAGTTATTTAGTGACAATCTTCAAACATTTCTTCTTTAATCATTGAGTATATGATTCAAATAATTTTAACCTTAATGCATACTTTCTGATAAATAAAAATGCATATTATCTGCTGTGTAGGAAAGGATGTTTCTATCCTCTAAAATCAGAATAGAATCTATAATTATGTCATATCACTTACGCAGAGTATCAAATGTGAGACATTTCTTATAGTTTCCTGAATTAAGTAAGTTAAGCACCTTTGTTGCCATACTTGATTGTACTTTTGGGCCAATCACTATAAAAAGATAGCTTGCCTAAATGGAACATAAAATTATGCTATTGTAAATAGAGAAGACACTCTTCAATTACTTCAATTGAAAATTAACGGCCATACTTCTTTATATGTATGTGCCATACCTCTATCTATGTATTATATGTATGCAAGGGTAATAACTTTTAACATACTATTGTTAAAGATCATAATGATTTTTAAATCCATCTCACATAGCTTTCTTAAGCAACTTCAAACTCCCTCCACCATTTTTCTAATCCTCTTTTCTTCTTTAAGTTAGTTTAGAGGTTGGCAAACTTTTTCTGTAAAGGGCCAGACAGTCAATATTTTAAGCTCTGTGGGGCATAAGTGATCAGATCCAACTACACTCAAGCCTCCTTATTTGCTGACTCTGTATTCATGGATTTGCCTATTTACTAAAATTTACCTGTAACTCTTAGATCAATATTTGCCCATTGTGCAGACAACGTAGAGAGTGGCAACAGCTCTGTGACCCAACACACACATTCTTGACTGAAGTTGAACAGGTAGTTCTCTGCCTTCTGATCTCAACTGTCATGATGTCAACAAGTGTCCTTTTTGTGGTATATTTAGTGCTATGGTTTTTGCATTTTTGTGACTTTTCTTAGTGAGTTTGTTGTTTAAATTGGCCCCTAAGCATAGTGCTGAGTTGCTGTCTGGTGTTCTTAAGCAGAAGAGGATTGTGATGTGTTAGGGAGAAAATAAATGTGTTAGATAAGCTTCTTTCAAACATGAGTTATAGTGCTGTTAGCCATGAGCTCCATTTTAATGAGTCAACAATGTGTATTAAATATAGTATCTTTAACAGAAACACGCATAAAATGAAGTTATATATTAATTAGTTGATGAAAATGTGTGACCAGAGGCTTGCTGAAAACTAACCCTGTATGTATATCTTCTAGAAGAAATGGTTCAGCATTGGATAATCTGGGGTTTGTAGTAACAGGCAGCAACTCTGGTATTATAATGAGAAAGCAGCCACAGACAATCTTTAAACAAATTGGAGAGGCTGTGTTGCAGTACAACTTTATAAAAACAGGCAGCCTGATGAATTTGGCCGTGGGCTATGGTTTCCCAACCCATGAATAAATACAAAGAATTCCTGAATGCTAGTTTTATAAAGGCATTGTACTAGGCACAATGAATTATACGACGTTTAAACATATGTATGTTTATAAATTAATAGAAATGACAATCCATATACCCATATTTCTCTAGAACAAAAGTGCCACTAGAAAGAATGGTGTACATAGAGGAAAATAACATAGCTTTTGAATGAAGGAAACTGAAGTATATTCTCCTTCAAGCTACTACTTAAGTTTGAAGGAAGGATACAAAGGGAGAACAGACAAGAGACCAGGAATTATTGTGTTTATGAGATGAAAATCTTATATGTCAGTGTGAGTACTCCCAGAAGTACGTGCCAAGATAGAATTAAGTGTGTAAAGATTTTATCAGGTAAAACAAAGGTGAAGGGAAATATGGAGGGATCTGGAGAAGTCAGGGGTAGGGAGCAAGTTCAACCCTGAGTGACAGAGAAGAGGAAGATCACTATGCTGTCCATGGCCAATGTCAACCTCAGAGGAATCTTGTGTCTTCCTCTGAAGAAGCTGTTGTGGCCAGTGATTGGCTTGGGAGCCATGCCTGGGAAGCTGGCCTCAGCACAAAGGGGGCAGTTATCTTTCTGAGGGGGCAGCTCTAATGGCCCTCACAGATTATGAGCTGAACAATTTATTTCTAATCAGACTTATAATAGTGTTAGAGTATTTATTTATGAACATTTGAAAATGTAGCTCTGTTAGTTGTCACCATTAGTTATACTAGAATTTGGAGTCTGAGGAAACACTTGAATCGCAGATACCCTACATATTGTCCTACATAAAATATCTAATGTCTCTGAGTCATGCCTTCCTAATTTGTAAAATGATAAATATCTCAACCTCATGTATGGGTTGTGAAGAGTCAACCTAACAATGTGTGTAAATTCAGCTCTATATGAGCTGAGTGTGATCGGCTCATAGAGGGAGCAAAAAATGGTAACACTCTTCAGATTTTAAATTTAACAAAAAGTGCATTCTGAAGTTCTGAAAGATTATTATCCACAAAGGAAACATATTTAATTTTATATAATCAAAGTTAGTGCATTTTTTACTAGTATCAGCATCCACGAGATATTATATCCTGATCGCTCTGTTACCAAGATTTGCTGAATGATTTTTAAAACTAATTTAAAAAGCAAGCAATTATAAAGTCATCTGTCACAGAAGTTCATTTTGTCTGCGTAACTCATGAAAGTTAGTATGGCTTCATCACGGAGTTGTTCCACAGGCGATATGAAATAATATTCATATTGTCAACAGAATAACTGTTGCATGAGAAATTATTAGTTAGCATATCTAGCCATTAACCAAAGTGTACACCTAAAAACCATTAGGAAATGAAGGGAATGTAACAAAGTCTTACTAAATTGATTTTTAATCTGGTTAGATTCCTAGGTTATTATTCTTCACAATTAGTTACTAAATTACATATTTCAATAATTTTTCATTAGTATATTCAAAACGTGCCATGCATACAAATGTTGACTTTACACAGTGCAAGGATTTACAACTTAAATTAAATATAAGCATTCTTAACAAATAATGAAGCCCTTCAGATTTCCTTTGGCAATTTAGAACATATTTTTATATAGTGAAAACAAAATAATGACAAAAGAACCTATTCAATTAAATACAGCCAGAGAAGTTTCTTTTAATGTTCTACTTGAATAAAATATAATAAAACTGTATGCTCAGAATCAAGACCTTGATTATTTTATGTTTAATATTACCCTTAGTTTGGGAGGTAGAGAGCATAAAACCAATTTTTAGTTAGGATATGTCCTTACAAACATGTTTCCTTTTCTAGTAACTATTTTTTGAGATGTCCTTATTCTGGGTAATATCTTCTTCACCAGATAAGTGCATTCATTCATGTAAAGAACAAGACTAATGTATCATATATCATGTGCAAAGATTTGTGATAACCTACATAGAACATCAAGAAAGTCTTCAGTTTCAAAGAGCTGGTCAGATAGTAGAGGATATAACTAAAATTCAATCTAGAATTAACCAGGAGTACTAGATACCATCCATTTAGGTAGAGGAGTAGTATGAATAATAACATAGAATCATTCACCAGTAAATATTTATTGAGAATTTTTTGTGATCCAGGAGTGGTCTAAGAATTGGGATATGGCACTTAATAAAACAATAAATCCCTGCCTTCCTGGTTTTCTTCTCATAGGAGAACACAAACAAAAAACAAATCAACAGAACTATCTACAAGCTCATCTGTAATAAGAGACACTATCACATATTGAAAAAGAACACAGACACTGGAGACATTCTGCAAGGTTCTGAATCTCAGCTCTGCAGCTTCATAGCCCTGTGGTCTATGGCTGATTCTTATCATCGCTATGCTTTGTTTCCCATGTCTAAAACGGGGAAAATAAAACTGTCTCCCAGTGTTGTTATGAGGATTAAATGAGTTCCTGGAATAGTGTATGGAAGATAATGTCATAGAAATGCCTGCTATTATTATTTGTCATTTGCCAGATAGATATAAGACCTGAGGGAAGGGGGATTAAAGCATTTAAGGTGACTGGAGGGAGAGTATGAGATTATTGGTAGAGGATGGTCAAGAAAGACCTCTCTGTTTAGATGATACTTGAGTGGAAATCTAAAAAAGATCATGAAAGATGGCTTGATATCTGGAAGGAGATTATTCAGGTAGAGGGGAGCACATGTAAAAGCCTGCAAGCCATTGTAAAGATATGGCTTTTATTGTCATCAATATGGTAAAACAGCAGAGGAATTTTGGCAGAGTATAACATGATCCAACTTATATTTTAAACAGATCACCCTAACTGCTCTCTCAGAGTAGGATGTCAAGGGTCAAAAGAGGAAGGCCTATTTAGAAACAATTGCAATAATCTGGGAGAAAGGACAGTGGATTGGACCAGAGTGGTACCAGTGATGATACAAAAAAGAAAAGAAAAGAAAAGAAAAAATACAGTTGAAGTTGAAATATATTCTGTAGGTAGCTCTCATGGGACTTTTTGACAGATAAGATCTGGGTTTAAAAAAGAAGTCAAATGCCTCCCAGGTTTTTATCCTGAGAAACTATAGAACAGAATTGCCATTTACGAGGAAAGGAAGATTAGTGGATGGACTAATGTTTTGAGGCCTGAGAAAATATAAATTAAGAAAAAAGAACACATCTCACTTAGTTTAGCAAAAACATGGATTGAAAGGGGGAAGTAGTAGATATACTGTCTATGTATGGCCAAGTGTATGGAAATCTTAAGCCAAGGGTTTATTTTGTAGAATAGAAGTCTCCCAATCTTCCTTCCTTCTCCTTGAGCTTCCCACCTTCCTTACTTTCTCCTCCATAGAAGACAATATTTGTTAACTTTTTCTCAGGACTTTGTAAGTTGGAATATTGAACTTACTGCAAAATTGAGTATGACTTTCCATCTGAAGTAAAATTTGCCACTTGAACAAAACAGAAGCTATTATAAAAAGATAGGCTTCGTAAAAAACCCACTTGGGTTTTCTTCTTTGTTCTCGAGTCAGAGTGTATAAAACCCAGTGAGAAGTGCTTCTCTGCCACCACTCGTATCTTTACCCACATCTAGCATCCACTTCTGATCTTTTAGAGTGTCACAGAAAACATCTTAAAAATTTCTAAAGTATTTTGATTCCAACTCTCCATAAAGTATGTGCTCAGAAATATGTTATTCTTGAGTTTCTGGGATTTTTCCATTTAACTTTTCATTAAAATACTTTCAAAACATTCCAGTAAAACTTGTTTTCATTGTAATGTATAAAATCAAGTCTCCTTATGATTTTCTCATTAGAAACATTTCTAAATGTTATTACTGAAAGTCACAGAAACATAATTTTAAAAACAAAAATCAATCCTTTGAAAAAATAAAATCAGTTTATCACCAAGTAAGAAGGGTAGTGATGTAATTTGCCACACTATTTTTTAAAAGCATGTGTCTTTGCTGGCTATATCTTTTAGAGAAAACATGACTTAGAAACACAACCAAAATCCTTTGTAAAAAATATTAATAAAAAATCATAATATAAAAGGCTGATATTACAAATGGACTGATAGTATCTCTTTACAAGTTTACGAAAATGTGGAGAAAAAATGAAACCCTGAGTGATGCAATCCATTATTTTGTGAAAGAAATCTGGTTTCCTGACGGCTTTTAGAAACTCAAACTTACAATTATTATATTGTTATATATTGTGGCTTTTTTCTTCTATCATCCTCTACAACTTTTTCTTTCAGTTAGCTACACTGCTTTATCTTTGACTTAAACAATCAGTGAAATAAGTGGAATGAATGTATGACAAAGAGATATCTAAATATCAATATATCTATTCAGAAAATTAAAGGTTAAATCGATTAGCAAAACATAGGTCCAGAGACATGTAATGATGTTACACAAAAAATATAATTGCTCTATATTTAGTTACCAAGAATATTTTCAGCTTGGACATAATGCTAATATCAAGTGAGAATGATGGTAAGAGGGATTCAAGGTTCTTTTCTATTACCATACTAAGCCAGAGCAAAAAGCTCTCCAATTAAAAAGAATCAGATTGGAGGTATAATACAATACAGTGTGCAAATGGATCCATTCCTAAAATAATACAGAAGTGGTTATAGGATGCTAGAACAGGGAAACAATTTAGAAAAATCTTTAGTGCAAAAAATACCATCACAGATTCAGCTATTTATAAGTAATGCCAAAGAAGCAGAACATGTAACATTTTGATTTATTTGTTGTCTAGTGAACAAAATTGAAATAACTTAAAGCAAATTGCAATGAATAATTTCATGAAATTACATCAGTTAATAGATTGACAGTGATACATGTAAACTGGGACTTGAAACAATGAACAGTGATAATACCAGTAGGTCACTTTTCAGTGAGAAGAAACAGATCTGACCCCTGGTGGTTATACATATATATATATTTTTTCATTTGTCCAAAATGAAACATTTGAAATATACATATATATTGTATATGCATATGTATTATATGCATTATGGTTATTATGTATACAATATATGTAATAATCACAGAGAGATAAGAAAGGTTGCAAATGGAAGGCCAGGTGATCAGCAAATTTCTTTTTTTTTTTTTTTTACAAATAGTTTATTGTCAAATTAGTTTCCACATAACACTCAGTGCTCATCCCGACAAGTGCCCTCCTCCAGGCTCATCCCCCCTCCCCCCTACATCCATCAGTCCTCAGTTTTTGTCAGCATTCAAGAGTCTCTCATGGTTTGCCTCTCTCCCTTTCCCCCACCATTTCCCCCCTTCTTCTCCCCCTTGGTCCTCAGTTAAGTTCCTCCTAATCCTCCTATACGTGCAAACATATGATATTTGTCCTTCTCTGCCTGACTTATTTCACTCAGCATAACACCCTCAAGATCCATCCATGTTGCTACACATGGCCAGATTTCATTGTTTCTCATTGCCATGTAGTATTCCATGGTATAGATAAACCACATCTTCTTGATCCATTCGTCCGTTGATGGACACTTAGGCTCTTTCCATGTTTTAGCTATTGTGGAGAGTGCTGCTATGAACATTGGGGTACA
>NW_024081116.1:1028437-1032721 GCF_003009895.1 Hyaena hyaena
AAGTGTCTGTTCATATCTTCTGCCCATTTCTTTACTGGGTTGTTTGTTTTTTGGGTGTGGAGTTTGGTGAGTTCCTAAAAGATTTCTGGATATCAACCCTTTATCTGATATGTTGTTTGCAACTATCTTTTCCCATTCCGTTGTTTGCCTATTAGTTTTGTGGGTTGTTTCCTTTGCCGTGCAGAAGCTTTTAATCTTGATGAGGTCCCAGTCGTTTATTTTTGCTCTTGATTCCTTTGCTTTGAGGGATGTGTCAAGTAAGAGGTTGCTGCGGTGGAGGTCAAAGAGGTTGTTTCCTGCTTTCTCCTCTAGGGTTTTGATGGTTTCCTGTCTCACATTCAGGTCCTTTATCCATTTTAAGTTTATTTTTGTGTACGGTGTGAGAAATTGATCTAGTTTCATTCTTCTGCATATTGTTGTCCAGTTCTCCCAACACCATCTGTTAAAAAGGCTGTCTTTTTTCCATTGGATATTCTTTCCTGCTTTGTCAAAGATCAGTTAGCTGTATACTTTTGGGTCTACTTCTGAGTTCTCAATTCTGTTCCATGGGTCTATGTGTCTGTTTTTGTGCCAATACCATACTGCCTTGATGATGACAGCTTTGTATAGAGGTTAAAGTCTGGGATGGTGATATCTCCCGTTTTGGTTTTATTTTTCAATATTACTTTGGCTATTCGGGGTCTTTTGTGGTTCCATACAAATTTTAGGATACTTTGCTCTAACTTTGAGAAATATGCTGGGGCAATTTTGATTGGAATTGCGTTGAATGTGTAGATAGCTTTGGGTAGTAATGACATCTTAACTACATTTATTCTTCCTATCCATGAGCATGGGATGTTTTTCCATTTATTTGTGTCTTCTTCAATTTCCTTCATAAGATTTCTGTAGTTTTCATCATACAGATCTTTTGTATCCTTGGTTAGGTTTATTCTGAGGTATTTTATGGGTTTTTGTGCAATTGTGAATGGGATCAGCTTCTTGATTTCTCCTTCTGTTGCTTCATTGTTGGTGTATAAAAATGCAACCAATTTCTGTACATTGATTTTGTACCCTGCAACTTGGCTGAATTCTTCGATCAGTTCCAGTAAGCTTCTGGTGGAGTCTGTTGGATGACATACTGTTAGAGTATCATGTCATCTGCAAAAAGTGATAGTTTGACTTCCTCTTTGCCAATTCTGATTCCCTTTATTTTCTTCTGTTGTCTGATGGCTGATGCTAGGACTTCCAGCACTATATTAAACAGCAGTGGTGAGAGTGGACATCCCTGTCGTGTTCCTGATCTCAGGGGGAAAGCTCTCAGTTTTTCCCCATTGAAGATGATGTTAGCTGAAGGCTTCTCATAGATGGCTTTGATGATGTTTAAGTAAGTTCCTTCTATCCCAACTCTCTCTAGAGTCTTTATTGAGAAGGGATGCTGTATTTTGTCAAATGCTTTTTCTGCATCTATAGACAGGATCATATGGTTTTTATCTTTTCTTTCGTTGATGTGATGTATCACATTGATTGATTTGCAAATGTTGAACCAGCCCTGTAACCAAGGAATGAATCCCACTTGATCTTGGTGAATGATTTTTTTTATGTGCTGTTGAATTCGATTTGCAAGTATCTTGTTGAGAATTTTTGCATCCGTATTCATCAAGGATATTGGCCTGTAGTTCTCTTTTTTTGCTAGGTCTCTGTCTGGCTTGGGAATCAGAGTGATGCTGGCTTCATAAAATGAGTCTGGGAGTTTTCCTTCACTTTCTATTTTTTGGAATAGCTTGAGAAGAATGGGTATTAATTCTGTTTTAAACGTCTGGTAGAATTCCCCGGGGAAGCCATCTGGTCCTGGGCTCTTATTTGTTGGGAGATTTTTGATCACTGATTCGATTTCCTCACTAGTTATGGGTCTGTTCTGATTTCCTACATCTTCCCGTGTGAATTTTGGTAGTGGGTGTGCGTTTAGGAATTTATCCATTTCTTCTAAGTTGTCCAATTTGTGGCATATAGTTTTTCATAGTATTCCCTGATAATTGCCTGTATTTCTGAGGGGTTGGTTGTAATAAGTCCATTTTCATTCATGATTTTGTCTATTTGGGTGCTCTCTCTTTTCTTTTTGAGAAGCCTGGCTAGAGATTTGTCAATATTGTTTATTTTTTCAAGACATCAACTCTTGGTTTCATTGATCTGTTCAATTATTTTTTGGATAATATATTGTTTATTTCTGCCCTGATTTTTATTATTTCTCTTCTCCTAGTGGGTTTGGGGTGCTCTTGTTGCTCTCCTTCTAGTTCCTTTAGGTGAGTTGTTAGATTTTGTACTTGTGTTTTTTTCTAATTTCTTGAAATAGGCCTGATGTGCAATGTACTTTCCTCTTAGGACTGCCTTTGCCACATCCCATAGATTTTGAATTGTTGTATTTTCATTTTCATTTACTTCCATATATTTTTAAATTTCTTCTCTAGTTGCCTGGTTGGCCCATTCGTTCTTTAGTAGGGTGTTCTTTAACCTCCATGTTTTGGGGGGTTTTCCAGACTTCTTTCTGTGATTGATTTCAAGTTTCCCAGCATTGTGATCTGAAAGTGTGCATGATATGATCTCAATTGTTTTATATTTATTGAGGGCTGCTTTATGTCCCAGTATGTGATCTATCTTGGAGAATGTGCAATGCACACTTGAGAAGAAAGTGAATTCCATGGCCTCAAGATGTAGAGTTCTAAATGTATCTGTCAATTCCATCTGGTCTAATGTATCATTCAAGTCCATTGTTTCTTTAGTGATTTTCTGTTGAGTTCATCTATCCATTGCTGCAAGTGGAGTACTAAAGTCTCCTGGAGACTTTATGGATAAAGTCTCCTTATCCATAAGATTGTTTCTGTTTGTGATTGTTTTATGTATTTAAATGCTACCGTATTCGGTGCATAGACATTTATAATTGTTAGCTCTTCCTGATAGATTGACCCTGTAATTATTATATAATACCCTTCTTCATACCTTGTTACTGTCTTTACTGTAAAGTCCAGTTTGTCTGATATAAGTATAGCTACTCCAGCTTTCTTTTGACTTCCAGTAGCATGATATTTCCCCATCCCCTTACTTTCAATCTGAAGGTGTCCTCCAGTCTAAACTGAGTTCCTTGTAGACAGCAAATAGATGGATTTTGTTTTTTTATCCATTCTGCTACCCTATGTCTTTTGATTGGAGCATTCAGCCCATTTACATTCAGTGTTATTATTGAAATATGTGGGTTTAGAGTCATTGTGTCGTTTGTGGCATTCATGCTTGTGTTGTGTCTCTAGCATCTTGTGTTCCTTGCAACATTTCCCTCAGAGAGTCCCTGTCCGGATTTCTTGTAGGGCTGGTTTAGTGGTGACAATTCTTGCAATTTTTGTTTATTTGAAAGACTCTTATCTTTCCTTCTATTCTGAATGACAAGCTTGCTGGACAGAGGATTCTTGGCTGCATGTTTTTTCTGTTCATCACATTGAAGATCTCCTGCCATTCCTTTCTGGCCTGCCAAGTTTCAGTAGATAGGTCTGTCACCACTCTGATAGGTTTCCCTTTGTATGTTAGGGCCCTTTTGTCCCCAGCTGCTTTCAGAATTCTCTCCGTGTCCTTATATTTTGCCAGTTTCACTATACGTTGTGCAGAAGATCTATTCAAGTTAAGTCTGAGGGGAGTTCTCTGTGCCTCTTGGATTTCAATGTCTGTTTCCTTCCCCAGATTGGAAAAGTTCTCTGCTATAATTTGTTCAAGGGCCCCTTCAGGGCCTTTCCCTCTCTCTGCCTCTTCTGGAATCCCTATGATACAGATATTGTTCCATTTGATTGTATCACTCAGCTCTGGAACTCTCCTTTTGTGTTACTGGATCAGTTTAACTTTTTCTGGGCTTCCTCGTTTTCTATAATTGTGTCTTCTAATTCACCTATTTTCCTCACTGCCTCTTCAGTCTGTGCATTGGATACCTCCATTTTATTAGGGACCTCACTTATAGCATTTTTAAAATTCATCACAACTATTTTTAAGCTCCATAGTCTTTGTAGCAATAGCTTCTCTGATGTCTTCCATGCCTTTTTCAAGCCCAGTGATTAATTTTATGACTATTGTTCTAAATTCTTGTTCAGTTATGTTGCTTATATCTGTTTTGAGCAGTTCTTTAGCTGTCATTTCTTCCTGGGATTTCTGTGGAGGGAAGTTCTTCTGTTTCATCATTTTGGTTACCTTTCTATCTCTTGTTAGTTTTTTTTTTTTTTTTTAAATTTTTTTTCAATGTTTTATTTATTTCTAGGAGAGAGAGAGAGAGAG
>NW_024081116.1:1032954-1051736 GCF_003009895.1 Hyaena hyaena
AGCAGGAGCACACAAACGCACAGGCTAATTCAACTAACATGCAAAGCGGGAGGGAAAACGAAAAAGTTAAGAGAAAAGACGGAGGAGGGATGGCGAATAATAGGGAATATAAAATACATAAAAGGGTCAAAAAGGAGAAAAGAAAAGGAAGAAAGAAGAAAACCGATGGACAAAGAACGGTTTAAAGCATATAACCGGAATTCCCATCTACAGTTAAATAGCTGTGTGTATGCAGTGCTGGTTGAAGAGCATAGAGAAGGAGAGAGAAGATGGGGCAGGATGAGGCACAATTGGAAATAGAATGAACAGGCAGAAGGGATACGAAGCTTTTTTCAAAGAGGTAAAGGGTAGAATATGGTTGGATAGGTGAGAGAAGAATGCTGGTATTATCCAGAGAAACTATATAGTCTAATTACTCCTGAGAGAAAGAAATGAAAATGTCGGGAGTTGTAGTATTTACATCTACAGAATGGACTAAATTTGATTGTTTAAGTACGCCGGTGACCAGAGGTAATCAGGTCAGTGTTCTGCGGAAAAATAGAAAAGAAAACAAAAACAAAAACAAAAACAAAACAAAACAAACAAAAAAAACAGTAACAACACACAAAAAAAAAGGGGGGGGAAGGGAGGAGGGCAGCTCTCAAGCAGGGATGGGCGTGGTGTGATCCAATTAGTCAGGAGGGAGTTCTGCCTGGAGGTTGTAGGGAGGAGAGTGGCAGCGGTCCACCTCGGTTTTATAGGCGTGTAAACTTCCTGAAACAGGGGCTCAGGCAAAGTTTGTTCAGCTTTTCAACCCAGCCCAGTCCCAGCCTCCAAATCCTAGGCCAAGCACCCCTGCTGAAATTGCCTCAGGCGATCCCCTGGCAACCCCCTCAGGGCGATTCTAATCTTCTAGGCTAGCTCTGAGGGTGGAGCCAGAAGTCTCTGCTCCCTTCTCCTCAGGGTGGGGCTGGGGGGCCTGCGCGGGGTGGGGGGGGGGTGCTTTGTCTGCCGGCGTGCTAAGCCTGCTGGAGTGAGGAAATCAAGTTCCCTCTGTGTCTCATCTGCCAGTTTTTAGCGCCTTGCCTTCCCTAGAGCTCCAGCCAGCTAGGAGCAGGGACGCTGCTGCCCGCGCGCCTCCTCAGGGGTCCAGGCCCACCTCGAGGGCAATAGCTGCAGGCGCGCAGCCTCTCCCCGCCAGCCGGGAGCCCGCGCAAAGAAGCAAATCCCAAGCGCAGCCCCTCCTGGGCGACTTGGAGCGTGGAGGGGCCTGACACGCAGGTATTTTGTGCGCAAAGATTTTCTACGCCCCGAGCGGAGGTTTTTCCTCCAAGCGGAGGTTTTTCTGTTTCGGTCTCTCTTTTTCCCCTCTCACTCCCCACAGAGGGGGTGGCCCGTCTCTCCAGTCTCCAATCCAGGCCCGATTTTTACTTCCCCAATTCGCACTCAAATTGGAAGTCTTTTTCAGTGGAATCTGCGTCCTTTCTCTCCCAATCTCTTGGTTGTGGTACGGTTTCCTATGGCTTCAGATCTTTTCCGATTGATGCCTGGGCGCGAGTGCAGGTACGGAGCTCCCTACTTCTCCGCCATCTTGCCCCTCCCTCTGATCAGTGAATTTCCTGATGCCTTCCATATATATCACATTGAAACTCTGAATTGGGTGCTAGAGAATATAGGTATAGGGAGGCAGCATGGAAAGGATTCGAGACTTTTTCAGAACTAGAGATACAGCAGTGTTTATCATTCCTCTTCTTCACCAAAACAAAACAAAACAAAACAAAAAAAAAAAACAAGAAACAAAAGAACAAGTCATTAGAGAATCTCTTGCCAAGACAGAGAAGACTGAACACAGTAAATTATAAATGGTAAATCATGTGATTGTGCAACAGTGCAACCTGGGACAGAAACTCCCTTATCCCTAATCCAGTGGCTGTTATGGGTAATGTAAGAGATACAGAAATTTCCACCAGTCCTAAGGGACAGCATAGTAAAGCAGTCTAGAGCTAAGAGTTGCTGTGTCTTCCAGAGATATGAATTGGTGAGAAGCAAGAACTGTGTAACAGAAGCAGCAGGGTGGACATCCCCAATGCACTTACGGCTGATTTTCTGTGGGTGAGAAGCTCAGTAATTTCAGGAGGGAGCCCTGGTGAGCAGAGGAAGACTGTTGAACTTCCCTGGGAGCAAGAAATGAGCAGTCCCTATTCTGAGAGAACAGTTTGTGGGCTACTTGGGTAGAGGAAGCAAAGGAGAAGGGCCGGCCATTAAAGAAGAGGCAGCGAGATGTCAGCAGGAGCTGGCAAGTGTTGTGCCAAAAAGCATTTGAGAAGGAAGGGAGTGTGTTGAGAAAAATCTCCTGAAGGACACAGTAATTACAAAACCGAAAGATTAAAAAGGAGACAAAATTTACAGAGAGAGAGAGAGAGATTGAGAGGTTCAATAGAAAGAGTGGAACTACCTTGATGAGACATATTTAAGTATCTTTCCAACCTCCAGCCCCATCAGTGAGAATGAGGCTCCAGCGGCAAATGCAATTAGTTCTAGAAAGCAAAGGAAGGGGCATTATTGGCACATTTGAGTTGCAATACATGGACTTGGACAAACCCTTGTATGCAGCAAGCTCTCTTTGCAAAAACTGAAGTCAATTGAAGAATAAATTCTGACACCATTTTATCTTTTGCAAGACTAACAGCAGTACTCCTATTTATTTAGTTCAAGGACTGTTGGGAGCCATTCTGAACTCACCAGTGAGAAAACTTGTGAGGGTAAGGCAAGTTTGCAAGGTCTCCTGCAGTTAGATGATGACCGATACCCACCCCCATTCAACTGTTTCTGCTTGAGCACTGATCCCCCCCCACCCATGGCACCTTGTTGATTGGTATTTGGAGTGACTTATTTTGGCCTTGATATGCTGATTGCACCTTGTGAAGGAACTTATAGTAGGAACTTCTTCTTTTGTGATTATGGGAGCAAACATTGCACTTCCTGAAAAACCTGTTTTTCTTAATACTTCCACTTAAGCAAACAGGCTCTTGACCCCTGCTCACAAAGAACTAACTTTGCCTTTGCTATGCTAAAAACATTGTCTCGTATTTGAATGCTACAAATACCTTCCTTCCCCATATGATAAGCATCTAAATCCCCTACCTCAGTCACTATTGATAAAGGTTATGCAGGAGTCTTCTACAAATCTGTGTTCTGGGAAATTCTTACATATCAAAGAAATTTGTCATCAAAAATCTTTGTCTAAGGCAAATGCCACTTCTGTGCCATCTCCCAAACACTTCATTATAAAATAAAGTTGACTCTGAGTCAGAGCAGAGACGCCTGCCTGGTGAACAGAAAGAATATTGTGTCTCTCTCATCCCTTCCTCGCCGACACCGTCCATCCTTCAAGGACCCCTGGACCTGCTGGAGCCAGCCTCCCGCAAAGGACAGTTTAGTATTTTATTTAAAATAGTTTTCTTACACCTTTGCTTATGAACTGCATTCTGTGTCAACAGCTGGCATTTATGTTTTTGGCACCAGTGCTGTTACTGAAAGTCGACATTCAGTGAGTTATATTACCTCATCCAATTAGATTATAAGGCTGTGAACAAGGGATGCTACTTTTTCCAGAACATTTTTGATCCAAAAGTATTATGCATTTTGTTCCATGATAAGACAGAATAGTGGAGGGGCACATGGATGGCTCAGTGTACAACCCTTGATTTCGGCACTAGTCATGATCTCACGGTATGTGAGATCCAATGCCAAGACAGCCTCTGTGCTGACAGTGTGGAACCTGTTTGGGATTCTCTCTCTCCCTGTCTCTGCCCTTTCCTCTGCTCATGTATCATGCTCTTTCTCTCCCTCAAAATAAATAAACTTAAAAATGAGTCCTGGAATTTCCTATAAAACTACTTTTCATGCTATTTAGTTAAATCACCCTATTTTTTCTGATAGGAATTAGGCTACTTAATTTGTACTATACATCAAATTTACTCTGTATGATAATCTGAAATTATTAAGGTTGTAGTATTCCTGAATTTTAATTTACCATGTTTTCCCTTGCCTGGATTTTACATAAAATGTTGCAATTGTTTCTCTAAATTTGCCAGGCTTAAAAGAAATACCAAAATCAGAAGGGGAAATTTTTCTAAAATGTGCTCATAGTACTATAAAATAACTATCCTTTCTTTTTTCTTTTAAATATATGATTCCTCTATTGGACATGAAAAATAGAGTTCACAATCTTCAGCTTGCCTTAAGTAAGATCCTAGAGACTTAATTCTGCTGTCTGCATGGTATTAAGAAAACTTGTGAAATTTATGAATTACATTTATAGTCTCTTATCTAAATATATAATTCATAAGGCAAAATGAAATAGATAAATTTTATCTATCTCAGCAAATTAACAAATTAGTTAAAATGTTCTATAATCATTACTGTAAACTTGCCTGTTGTGTTAATCAACCTCAAAACATTCAGATTGAATGATGTACTGTTTCTAGATCTAGCAGACATACCAAAGAAGAGATCCCACTATTTTGAGTAAGGACTGCTCTTTCAATGTAGATGAATGACAGTGGAGGAAAGAAATAATTGCATAATCTCACAAAATCATTAATTAAATTTGAAAGCAAGTTCACCCTCAACAATGCTATGTAATCACTCTAAAAATGAAGTTTTCAGATTAATTCTGTGCAATGTTGGCATGCCTTCACAGAATTACTTCAAATTATAATGTTTATGTGTACAAGTGTCTCCTGGTAAACTTCTGTGGGGAAATTTCCTTTTAGATCCTTAGTCTTCCTTATAGCTGACATACTATATAAGGAGCTTTTCTTCTCCCAGTCATTATACTATACATGTAATTATAGGTATGTACCTATTATGTATTAATGGCTTATTTTGCATGGACAACTAGCCTTTTTAAATGTCTACACATCCAGTTAGCCTACCAGAAACAGACTTGTCTTAGTGGCTCTTCCTTGAGGGCAACCATTCCATGCCATTCCCAAGGCCTTTTCTACTCTGCGTGCATAAGGTAGACCCAGATTTTCAAGAACACACAGGCTGCAAATAGTTTCATCTCCTTTGCTCTATTGCCAATGCCATGAACCATATTCTGACTGAGGTGGTAAGGAACTGGAAACTTCTTCCCCCTCCTTGACCATATTTTCTCTGCCACCTTCCCATGCCCCCACGTTAGAGCTATGATTGGCAAGAATAACATTCCATGTAAATTGTGCTCTCTGTGAAAAGCACATTCATTTTGAAACAAATAAAATTAAAATATGTTTCAGGTCCATCTTAATAATTAGAAAATTAGAGTAAGAAATTAGATTTTAGACTAAAAAATGTGTACGGGGACCTGGGTACATATTCAGGTAAAATATGCACATTTCAGAGGACTAGGAAGTCAGAGGTATCTGTGTGCAAAGATAAAAGTTCAATTATTTCCTAACTATGGAAAAGTATCAAATTTTCTGAACCTCAGTTATCTATTCTATTAAACAGCTGTTCAATGTCAACATTTTGAGTAGTTGTATTAAATAGATAATAATAACAATAGTAATAATTAATATTTATTTAGCATTTACTACATGCGAGGACTGGACTAAGTGCATTATGTTGAGTGTCTTATTTTACCTCAAAATGAAATTCATACAGGGCGCCTGGGTGGCTCAGTCGGTTAAGCATCTGAATTCAGCTCAGGTCATGATCTCACAGTTTGTGGGTTTAACCCCCACACTGGGCGTTGTGCTGACAGCTCAGAGCCTGGAGCCTGCTTCAGATTCTGTGTGTCCCTCTCTCTCCCTGTCCCTCTTCTTGTGCTCTCTCTCTCTCTCTCTCAAAAATAAATAAACATAATAAATAAAATTCATACTTAAGAAAAAAATGAGCTACTTTTATTAACTTGAAAACTCAATCTTTATACAAGGCAGACCGAATTCTAATGTACTGAACACACAAAAGTAAATCAGTAACCACAGAATATTTTAGACTTTTCAGCAAGTGCCACTGGATATTATCTTAGACGTGCAGTTCAATAACATATTTCAAGTCAACCAATATTCTTGATAGTTATCCTTCATGAAGTCTGTGACTATACCAACAAGATTTGCAAAAGCAGAGAGCATAGAAAATTGAAAAAAGAGATTCATTTTTTATGGTTCAGACATATTACAAAACCTTGACCAGAAGGTCTCAAGAAAATAAGGGAGGATTTGCAGTTTTAGAGTTTATTATCCAATTGAGAATCCTGTAGAGTACTTAATTAAGGAGAGAAGGCTACATCTGTAAGGCAGAAAGCCTGGTGAAACAAGCAATAGGCTTCCAGTGTCACCATATGCATCATAAACAATACTCTTTTATAGATTCTTGTATGACTCAGAGGATTAAGGATTTATTTTTCAAAATATCTACCATATTTCCATGATATTTAACAACTATTTCAATCTAAATTTCTAAAACTTAATTAACTAGTGTCTCCTGGGAAATTTTAAAATATATATTTGGCATGAATATATAGTAAAGTGATTTTTTTTTAGTATCCACAGAGATTAGTCCATCAAAACTAAAATATGTTCTGTTAGCCACTAGTTCCAAAAATAGAAAATTTGGCTTTTTCAATATAAATTTGATATGTAATCAATATCAGAACATAATTATTAAATGGATTAAAAGGAAATTTTTGGAAAGAGGGATGATTCAAAATAGCTTATGACATTTTTTAACGAATGGGCATAGGCATGCCGTCTTACATAAGCATTAATAGTAAAACTCCAAATGTCCATATAGTGAAAGAACAGCCTTATTTCTTTTTTGCTTTTTTAAATATTTCTCACTAAATACATCCCTCAAATCCAATCAATACTATTTTAAGTTTGATGATTTTCTTAGAGAAATTGTGCAAAAATGCAAACGTTAGTACAGTTCTCTTTCTTAAGGAGGATTACAATCTTTAGCCATTATCTTTAAACACTAAAATACAATTGGTTCAGCATGCCAAACAAGGCAGGCCAGCATGATGGTATTTCCTCACTCCATGAAAAGCAGTGTGATCACCTACTAATTGTCTAATCAGTTTACATTTTACACAAATCAATTATCTTCAGTTAAAGACTCTAGGGTTCTATTGTGGGTTCTCCACATGCTGAGCTTACACTCATGTTATCTTGGAAGATCACCTTATTGAAACACTTAATTCAATTGACATTGCTGACATTAACTTCAGATATAAGCAGCTTTCACGGACTAACAAGAAAATCTGAAGCACAGTGTATGTTTTTCTGAGTACAGATAATTATGTCATTGTCCATGGATAGAAACTTGGGAAAGCATATGCTCATATACAGCCCTAACAAGATGAATATTTTTCATAGTAGTAATTTAATATATTTTAATTATCTATGTTCAGTGCTTCTAAAACAGTTTAGAGAAAAATATAATCTTGGCTTAATTCTTTTAAGTGGCAGTATAGCTTTTAGTATATTTATATTCACTTATTCTCTCATACTTTTTCATACTTTCTGATAAGTTTCATTTCAAGGAATGAAGAAAAGTAAGGACATTATTAAAGTGTTCATTGAACAAACAAATGTTCCTAAGGCTTTTCTTGAAATAATTAATGTTCACTTGAGCTACAGTACAGTAGGGAGACCACAACTGAGCAATCAGTATCATAGGGAGCAATTGAAATATGCATATAAAAACATATTGCACAAATGCAAATATATTTCCTTGCTTTGTCAGCCGAGAGGGTCTTGAAGCAATGACTCCCCAGTAACAGTGAGCACACTTAGTGCTCAGTTCTTGGATTATTATACCGTTCTCCATCAAAAAGATTCTGGGCTCTGCAGAAAAATAGCTGATTCAGGACCCAGGGATATAGACGAAGTGAGTCTGGAGCAACTCACAGGCAGTACCAGAACATAAGGAAGTATTTAAAAATAAGCAAACCAAAATTTCAGATACTGTAAGACCTAAATCTAACTGATTCCATTTCAGATTAAACCTCCATCTTGAGAGTGAACTGGGCACGAACCTAGTCCCAGGTTCTGCCCTTAGTTACTTCCCTAGCTACGGCAAAAGCCAATCAGTTTAAAACAGGTGCCTATATCCTAAGACGTTCAGGTTGGCAGTATGAAGTCAGGCCAGATGGGCCAAACCAATTGGGTGCTGACAAGACAGCCTGTACCTATCAGGAGGCTGCCACGCTGGAACACCCCAAATTCCATTGTAAGCACAATAAAAAGCCCTGTGATCACGAGTTCGGGTCTCCATATCATCACCGCTGCGTCGGGGTGCATTGGAAGTCCCTGCTCAAGCTTGTAATAAAGACCCTTTTGTACTTGCATGGTGTCGCCTCCTTGGGGGTCTCAGGGGACTCACGAATCGGGCATAACAATACAGGATCCAACTATAAGCTTGCAATGTCCAAAACTAGAAAAAGTTGAGCAATAAACTAAATTAAATATTATTGGATTATAACCCAAAGTATAAAATAAGTATCTGTGAATACATACTGATATAAACAAATGACTGCATAAATAAGCAAATAAATAAATAAGTGGCAAATCTCTCACGCAGGAAATTTTCAAATAATATATATACACACTCCCCACCTCTTAACTGTGGGCTGTACATAGCAACTTCCTTTCAAAGAGTATGGTATGAAAAGGGGAAGTGGAAGGTGACTTTACAGTGGAGAAACCTGACAAATGCTACCTCAGCCAGGGGATCAATATCAACAGTGATATGTATGGATAATATGTACCCTTGATATAATATAATGAGAACAGCATGTTACCTCTGTGTGTTTTTTTTTTCCCTCAAAACTCATAATCCCAGTCTGATCCTTAGAAAAACATCACACAAATTTTCCTTGAGGAATATTCTAAGGAACACCTGGCAACTAGTCCTAAAACATTTCATAGGGGTCAAAAATAAGAAAACTCTGATAAACCGTCACAGGCAAGAAGATCCCAAGGAAATAGTTAATTAAATATAATGTGGCATCCATGGATGGGAATAGAAAAAAAAATAGGTAAACCTTAATTAAGTATGGACTTTAGTTAATAAAAATATGTTAATATTGATTCATTCATTATAGTAAAATTACAATCCTTTTTAAAATGTTTATGTATTTATTTTGAGAGAGAGAGACTTAGAGAGTGTGCAGGGGAGGGGCAGAGAGAGAGAATCCCAAGACGGCAATGCAGTTGTCAGCGAGGAGCCTTAAGTGGGGCTTGAACTCACCAACCATGAGATCATGACTTCAGCTGAAACCAAGAGTCAGGCAGTTAACTGACTGAGCCACCCAGGTGCCCTGAGTTACCATCCTAATATAAGATGTTAATAGCAGAAACTGGATGTGTGGAAAACTGGAAGTCTTTGTATGATCCCTATAGTTTTTCTGTAAATCAAAATTATATTAAAATAAAAAACTATACTTTAAAAAGAGGACATGGTATGTATATCTTGTAAATAATAAGCAGTTTAAGTTACTCAAAATGCAGCTCTGCTCTTTTTGGTAAAAGCATTTTTACGTATTGATTCAACAAGGTCCTGGCTTAAGAATCCTCCTCTGGATTCTTCTCTGGACTGTTCAGCCAGGTTTGTACTTTCTTCCCGTTACATCCACAATTCTTTGGATGTACCTCTACTAGAAAACATATAACCTGACTAATGATATGCACTTACCTTTATCTCCCTCTGTGGATTTTACCACTTTAGGGAGTCAATGAAATGGATTCATCTTTATACCTGCAAGTTTTAGCACAGTGCCTAACATACAAGAAACTGAAAAATTTGTTCAATACTTGCCTACATATGTAAATAAATGAATATGAATATATACATGATACCTTAAATCCAAATATACTCATGGAAATCAAAGAATTGTTATCATTCAACAATATGTATTAAATTACTATAGTAACTATTCATATCTTCTGCTTATTTCTTCACTGGATTATTTGTTTTTTGGGTGTTGAGTTCGTAACTTCTTTAAGGATTTTGGATACTAACCCTTTATCGAATATGTCATTTGCAAATATCCTCTCCCCTTCTGTATGTAAGGATGAATCATGGGAATCTACTCTCAAAACCAAGAGCACACTGTATACACTGTATGTTAGCTAACCTGACAATAAATATTATTTAGATAGATAAATAAATAAATAAATAGACAAATAAATAAATTGCTATAGTGAGGAAGAATACAGGGCTTCAAACTACTAGTAATTTTTGGCAATAGAAGTATGAATGTGACCTTAATTTATGAGTGTTTTTATTGTGTATGGGTCAAATATAATGCAAATCTTAATTGCTATGCATAATTACAAAACTACTGAGAGTGACATTGATGTATGTAAGATAGTTTGTTTTGGCAGAATGTCTTTTTATAATTTGGCTATGATTGCTTCATCTGCAATTATTCCAATAAGCCCTTTGTTCCAGATATATAAAGCTGCTTTTTCCTTAAAACCGCATTCTATTTTGTAGAATACACAGACACTATTCCCTTTGCCTGAAATGTTCCTACCGTCTTCCCAGCTTGGAAATTTCCTATTCATATTTCAAAACTAATCTTGAATTGGTGAATGTGAAAAACGACATGTGAGCTGTGACAAAAACATGTAGTAATCAGACATTTATGAATTTATTTCTAAGTGCAGTTATGAAGGTCTAGCTGTATCTTTTATGAGTTCAAAATTTCTGAGATGAAAGGGTTCAGAAATACCCTAAGTTCTCTAATAATTATATTGGAAAATAATCATTATGACCAAGAAATCTTTGGAAACAAATTGCAAATTTTTATTTTCTGTTTGAAAAAAAAGTTTTATCTGAATTTTGGGGGTTACAAATAGGCTATTAAGAATATGGTAAGCATAGGGGCACCTGGTGGCTCAGTCGGCTAGGCTAAGCGCCTGACTTCAGCTCAGGTCATGATCTCATGGTTCGTAGGTTCAAGCCGCATGTCGGAGCCTGCTTCATGCTGCCTCTCTCTCTCTCTCTCTCTCTCTCTCTCTCAGAAATAAATAAAAACATTAAAAAATTCTTTAAAAAGAATATGGTAAGCATAAAGTTACACTTTTCAACTTTCTTATATTGGTTTAAGAAAATTTCTTATGGAAAATGAAATTTCCAAATGCTCAAGATTTCAGCTGCTTTTTTAAAAATTTAAATGCAGTCAGTTTACACATTTTTCTTTGTGGAGGCCAAGTTTAGATTGCACTTAACTCTGATCTGGTTAATATAACATATAACAAAATTGTAACTCTTCTGATCAAAATCCACCCTATTTTCTCAAATCTAAAATTGTATTGAAATAGAACTTTTTTCACCTGAACATAATCTGACCTTCAACATTTCCAAGCCTTGGTTTGCCCAAAGACCAGCCTTGAAGAGTAAAATTGAAGTTTAGAGAATGGGGAATCTAAGATAAAGTCTCATAGTGAAATGATTCCTTATAAAAAGTTTTATATCTGATAGTATTTAACATGATCTTCTTTGGGAAAATAGTTGCTATTCACTTATTCTGAAATCACATGTGGTAGAAATGGCTAAAACTGGCTGTGAGATTGACTATATCAGTAAAAACTCATAAAAATACACTCTGTCTCATGTTAAATAGAGCACTATAAAGCCAAAACCATATTTTAAAGCTCCTCAGAAAGACTTGTAAATGGTAAAGATAATTAGAGAGTCTCAAAATATTACTTATTATAACAACTAAGAAAACCAAATGCATGTATTATGTCAATATATACCTTTATAGCACTCGTCATTGTGCACTTAATTAGATGCTAATCCTCAATTTCTTAGGAGACACTGTCAATTCTTCTGAGTTGGAATTATCCCTTATTCATCAATGTATATTTAGCAGCTAAATACTAATAAAAACAACACTAATAACAATCATAATAATTGAAGTTAGGTTTTTTAAGCTTACTGAACAGGCACTATGTTCAGTCTACATTTCCACCATCCAATTTAATTCTTAAAGAGAACCCTATCAAGTAATTATATTAAATTCTCTTTTACAGATACATGCCTATGGATTTTCTTAAGTTTATTTTTTGAGGGGGGTAAGGGTAGAGAGAGCGAGACACAGAACCTGAAGCAGGCCACAGGCTCTGAACTGTCAACACAGAGCCTGACGTGGGGCTCAAACTTAGACTCTGAGATCATGACCTGAGCAGAAGTTGGACACTTAACTGGCTGAACCACCCAGGTGCCCCAATACCTGTGGTTTTAAAGAGATTAAGCAGTTTGCCCACATTACATGACTAGAAAATGGAGGACCTCCTTTAAACCCAGAATTTTTATTGTAAAGCTCATATTCTTTATGTTTACACTATAACACAGTTTATTAATTCATTCAACAACTGTAGATGGAAAATTTCCTACATGTGTCAGGCACTACCAGGCCCAGAGATATCTCAATGAATAAGACAAAATCCTTGTGGTCAGGATTTTACATCACAGGAAATAGGAAGAAAGAAAGCAATAAATGAGTATATAAAGAAATATACAGGATGATATCAGAATAGCATGAACACATCATAACAATAGCTTTGAAAATATGGATAAGATTATTTTCCTAAAATGTAGACTAACAAAGCATTTAAGAAAGTGAAAACTTGTAACAGATTGAAATATTTTAATTTTTATTTATAACTTATAATATAGCTGCAAAAAAAAGTACCAGGACAGTTTTAGAGTGATGTAGAGTTTTAAAAACTTCTAAATGTTTTAAAGTGATGTACAGTTTTGCTGTCTTTAAAGGAACTAATATTCTCTACATTATCGAAAACAAATAGTTTTTGAGATCAGAAAAGGCATGAAACTTCCTTGAGGAGCTACTAACTAAAGGCTGCTAAACTAACTAAAACATCCATTGGAAACCCAAGAAAATGTTGAGAAATCAAAATTATGAATCAATTTCAGTGCTGAAATAGATGCAATGATTCTAAAGGAAATACTATTAATTGAAGCCAGAAACACACACACACACACACACACACACACACACACACACATACACACACTGACTCACTCACAGATGTATGTATGTTTCCTGAACAATATAAAAATATATATCTGGGGAACACATTATGGCTAAATATTGAAAAACTTTTATTTCATATCTTATCAACAGATCAAAGAGAAAATAAGTGTTACTTCAATAACAGCAGGAAATTATTATTATTTATTATTATTATTAAATTTATTAAATTAAAATAAAAAATGATTCATATTTATTTATGTCCAAGTTATATTTTAAATTTACCAAAATATTAGCAAAATTTTTATAACTTCCAAAAATAAATCTTTAGTTCTTTAAAATGGGATAAAAATTCCTTTCAGAAAATTAAGAGAAAATGAAAACCTATATGCTGATAAAAGTATTAAAATATACAGAAAACATTATATTTCATGGCAAAACTGTGGAATAATTCTATTTAAAGTAAAGAAAATTCACCATTTTACCAATGGTCTGAGCCAGGAAATTAGGATATAAGAGGAAAAATAAAGTACAAAGATTAAAAATAGGAGGAAATAAATCCGTATGAATTTTAGAGGAAATAAATGTCTATGTAGAAAATAAAAGAGAACATACAATCTAATTAGAGAAAAATTTAAAAAAGGAACCATTGAGTGCAAATTTCTATCAATATATAGAAAAGTATTTCTATCTACCACAGAAAAGTTTAAAATGCAATTTTATCTATACCATTCAAGTATAACTCCTTACCCCTACAGTGTATGCTGAACAAAGTGACTTCTTTCCAATGAGCACATTATGGAAAGGGTAAAAAAAAGAAAAAGAAAAAAACTTTACAGTGAAAAAAACATGACAAACACTGCCTCAAGCCAAGTGATCGACATTAACATCAATAATGATAGTCATATGGTAGTATGTACCCTTGATAGGTATTGAAATAGGTAATGAAAATATTACTATATCTCTATGATCTTCTTCCCCCAAACCATAACTCCAGTTTAGTTATTAGAAAAATATCAAACAAATTTCAGTTGAAAGATGTTCTAAAAATACCTGACTAATACGCCTCAAAACATTTAAGATAATCAAAAACAAGGGAAGTCTAAGAAACTAACCAGAGATAGCTAAGGAGTTATTAGGACTAAATGCAGTATGATATCTCAGATATGATCCTGTAATAGAAAAATTACATTAGGGAAAACTAATGAAATCCAAATAATGTATGGGAATTCGTTGTTAACAATATATTAAATACTGATTCATCAAATATTTGTTCATCAGGTGTGACAAATGTATGATAATAATGTAAGATATTAACTGGGTTTGGGGTATATGAAAATTATATTACCATGCCCACTATTCTGTACATCTACAACTATTATAAAAGAAAAAGTTTATTTTAAAATATCATTTATAATACTATCAGAAGATACAGTTCACCAGGGAAAAAAGCTAAATAACATGTGTTGGTATTTTAAGACTACATAAGAAAGGAAAGGAAATGAGAACTAAGAAGTATATTTATATGAAGACTAAATATTGTAAAAATAGATATTTCTAAAAATAATTTGAACTAGATTAAAATTACAATTACATTTCTTTTTTAAAAAAGTATAGAATTTATTCTAAAATTCATGTGGAAAATAAAAACTAAGAATAGAGGTTGACCAAGCAAACAGAATAAATTGCTTCTAACATACCTCCAGCTATGTGGGTTCTTGATATATGTCAGAAGGGGCATTTTGGAGCAGGGAGGAAATATTGGTTATTCACTATATTGTCTAAGGTAATTGCCCACCTACACAGGTGGGAGTAGTGATAAAAAATTATACCTCACACCAAACTGAAAATTAATCCCAGGTCAATTAAGGAAATGGAAATGTGTATATCAAATTATAAAATAATTTAAAAGAAAATAAGAGAATTGTTTCAATCATATCAGATAATCGCCAACACAAGAGATGAGAAAAAAAAATTCACCTGTAGGTGAAAAGAAACATTGCAATAAAATCGAAAACAATCCACACAACTAGAATTTCTGAGGCACAGTCTCACACTGAGTTAGAAAAGAGAAATATAGCAATCTATCACAGAAGTGCTTTTATAGAGTGATGTTTTCAAGTTTTGGCTTGACTTTAAGAATATTGAATGTTCTTACACTTGATTCCAGTTGTTAAATATCATTCAGGTTTCAAACCCGCTTTTCTATATTACTAGTTTTGTGATAAAGAAATTGTGTCTCTGCAAACCACATTTTTTCTTTGCCAACTGACTCCTCTTGGTTGTAACACAGAGAGTAATGGGAGACTGGGAGCCAGAAAAGGAAGAAACACACAGCCTTCCTGTTTGCTTCTTTTTCCTACATCCTCTTCCTGTTCTTGGCAGCATTCCTTTTAGAGCATTTTTGTTAATTGTTGTTAATGGGGGGGGGGAGGGGTGGATTCCTTCCCCACTCTTGCAGTTGCTCAACAACTGCTGAATCTTCACGTGTGTGCTCAGAGATACCAGCACCAGACCCCTGGAGGCTGCGAGAGACCTTGATCCCAATGCCCAGGGGCCCCTCTAATTCTAGCACTTCCTTGTGGTACTGCTTCCCGTTGTTTCTGCATGGCAGTCTTACTGTGTTCCATTTGTGTCTTGTTAATTATTCTGTATCTGGTAAATCCTTATAATGAATTATGTCCGTTAAAATAACTGGGGTTATTTTTCCTTTCTATACTTTTAACTGTTCAAAGAGAGTTAAGTTTTAAAATTTGGTTTGGTGTTAATAGTATTTTTCTTGCACTAAATTTTTTTCTGTTATCTATTCCTAGAAAATTAAAATTACATAGGATACCAATTTATATTTTTTCCTTAAACCTAAAAAATGATTCAAATATGTGGTGGACTTTTAGTATTGAATAAAACAAACATCTAGTAATTCTAGAGAGCATACTTTCCAGCCAGCTAAACTGTTGCCACTTAAGATTTTTGTCAAGAAGGAAGGTTTTGGATCCAGAAACAGTTAGAGGAACAAGTTCAATTTTGGTGCCAATATGATTCACCAATATCTTGATTATCAGAAAGAAGTTAGGCCAATTATTTATCATATAATTGAATCCATACAATATACTACTCATATACTATCCTATATTTTTAAATTGCACATTATTTAGGACCTTTGCAAGTGGATTTTTTTCATTCAGTGGTTTGTGAGCAGACACAGTATTTTTAATTGTATACTTAAAAGAGTGTAAAGACCGCTTGCAAGATTATCATATTGACTTCTTGATTTTCCTGCATGGATTGTGTTAATTAAATGTTAGTCTTTCAAACATATGTTATAATTTAGTGCAGTAGCATATAAAATTTTATGTAGGATTCAGTGTTCACGGTATTCTCATAGGACCTGCTGTACCACCAAACTTAAACTAATAATGCTGAAAAGGATGTTTACCTTCAAGATCCCTGTGGCACTTTAAAAGATCAATCAACTTGGCACTTCTGAAAATTTAAATTAAATTGATGATCTCTCATTATACTCTCTTTGATGATTATGATTGCATAGAAGGAGAATATAAATCTTAAGGATACTAGCTCTGAAAGACTAATAGAAAACATGATAGATACTGAATGTAGACATTGTGACTTTTGTTTGTCTCTGCTAGTGTAATTAATCTTTTTAATTTTCTCTTCATTGATGTCTAAAATACACCTTGTGAGCTAGAAAAATATTAAAAAGAAGATTGAAAGAAATGCAGCTGAATTTTAAATATCAAAATTATATATTTACTTATGAATATACTATTCAAATAATAGTTTTCAGGATAATTCCAAAATTATCTAACCTTTAGATAATAAATTATGTTCATATATATCCATATTATCTACATATTATAGTGTAAACACTATTTTATAAGATATCACTTAATGGTAATTTTTTTCTTAAATTTTTATATACAGTTTGAAGGAGAAAAAATATGCATCTTAGTTGATCCAAAAGGTCATTATCTTTTAAATTTTTTTTTTAAGTTTATTTATTTTGAAAGAGAGAGTGCACAAGCCAGGTGGGGCAGAGAGGGGGAGAGAGAGAATCCAAAGAAGGCCCCGTACCGTCAGCACAGAGCCAGTTGTAGGGTTCAAACTCACGAACTGTGAGATTATGACCTGAGGTGAAACCAGAAGAATTGGACACTTAACCCACTGAGCTATCCAAGCATCCCAAAAAGACATTTTCTAAAATGCAATTTTTGGGGTGCCTGGGTGGCTCAGTCAATTGAGCGTCTGACTTCAGCTCAGGTCATGATGTCATGGTCCCTGGGTTCGAGCCCCACGTCAGGCTCTGTGCTGACAGCTAGCTCAGAGCCTGGAGCCTGTTTCAGATTCTGTGTCTCCCTATCTGACCCTCCCCTGCTCACGCTGTCTCTCTCTTTCTCTCTCTCTCCCTCTCTCTCTCTCAGAAATTTTTTAAAAAAAAGAAAAAAAGTCAATTTTCATTATTGATTTTTCAATCTTATTAAATTCAGATTAAAATGCTTTCTGCACCTAAGATATATATGTTCAAATTCCATTGTACAGCTTAATCAATATGAGAGGAATGGCAACCCTACAGTTTGAAGCTCTAGCAATTTCAAGAAATAAGATAAAATTATGAAGTAAAATTAAATGGAGAAGGCAAAGCAATCATTCTCATATTGAGAATCATCTGGCAATAAGCAGTTAAACTATTCTAAAAGGGATCGTATTTAGAATTGCAACAAGAAAAAATAATATATTTAAAAAGAAATTTCTCGGGAAGAGGGGCAAGATGGCGGAGAAGTAAGGAGCTCCGTACTTGCACTCGCGCCCATACATCACACAGAAAAGATCTGAAGCCATTGGAAACCTTACAAAACCTGAGAGATTGGTAGAAAAAGGATGCAGAATCCACTGAGAGAGCCTTCTAACGTGAGTGCAAACTGGGGAAGATAAAATCGGGCGGAGATCAGAGACTCCAGGGTCGGAGGCGATCACCCTCTGCGGGGAGAGAGAGGGGAAAAAGAGAGACCCGGAAACAGAAAAACCTCCGCTCGGGGGAAAAGCCTCCGCTCTGGGCACAGAAACACCCTGCGCGCCAAATACCTGCACGCCAGGTGCCCTCCCGCCAACCGGTCCTGGGGGTGCTGAGCACACAGACTGTTGCTTTGTGCGGGCTCCTGGTGGCTGGACTTCAGAGCGGTGGCGCGCCTGCCGCCATTGTAGCTCCCGGAGGGCTTGGGTCGCTGGAAGAGCCGCGTGTGGACACCAGGCGTCCACGCTCCAGGCTGGCTGGAACTCTAGAGGGAAGGCAAAGAGCTAAAAACGGGGAAATTTGCCTGTGAGTTCGTGTTTCGGGTGACGAGCCATAGAGGGACCCGCTTTTCCTCACTCCAGCAGGCTCGGGCTCCGCGCACCCGGCAGGCAAGCCCCCGCCCATGCTCGCCAGCCCGACCCAGAGAAGGAAGCAACGATTCTGACTCCGCCCCCAGAGCTCCACAGGGGGCCTGGAATTGCCCCGAGGGGGCTGCCTGGGAAGCTGTGCCTAAGGCACTTTCAGCGGGGCGCACGGACTGGGATTTGGAGATTGGGACTGGCCTGGGTTGAAGAGTGCAACCAAATCTGGCTGCGCCCCCGGTACGGGGAGTTTACACGCCCAAAAAAGCGAGGTGCGGTGCTTGGTTCAAGAAGGGACTGGAGCACCGTCACTCTCCTCCCCACAACCATCCAAGGCAGAGCTCCCGCCTGAGGCAGTGGATCCCGCCACGCCCATCCCTGCCTGAGAGGTGCCCTCCTCCCTTTTTTTTTTTTT